>NC_056728.1:128976452-129061452 GCF_019279795.1 Protopterus annectens
ATGTTGTTAAAGTCCAGGAAACATTGTGCCTGTGGGTAGAGACAGTGTAAATTTCCCAGTCTATGGAGGGGGTAGTATATCTCCTATGAATAAGGCCTATGGATAAGGTATTGATTGGATTGGGAGCACTTCTAGTAGGTCTAGGTAAGAACTGTGAGTTTTGTGGGTCATAGAGGGTGACCTGTAACTAGCCAGGACATGGTAAGGAACTTTGTTTTTGGAGTCTATGATGTAGATGAACTCCAGGGTATCATCCTATTTAACCAGAATAAATGAGTCAAACTCATTGATACATAGGTCATGGTTATCACTTTAAGGCACAAAGGCCTAGCTAGTTGCTAAAAGTTGTTGTTAATAATGTAATCTGGTGGTTGGCGCAGAGGGTTAAATCTGTGAGCTGCAGTTTCAGTGGTACAGGGTTTGATTTTGTCATCCCTCATTTTCCCACTATGTGCCCTTGAGCAAGTCATACAACCAGATATCGCTGCCAACTTGCCCTTGAAAAGGGACTGTGTGTCCAGTGGGCCTACCTGGTTAATATTAATAATAATTGTACCAAAAAGAAAAGTGACGTATCCAAGACTGAGAGAGCATGGGAATAACAAGAGAGAGAGAGAGATTGAACTGTGAGATGCTTAGGATGTGGGGCAGCTACCTGACTCAGGGAGCTGTGGCAGAAGATGTGAGATGTGCAGAAAAGCTGAAGAGTTACAAGGGGAATTCTGGGAGCAATAGATGGCAATGGACTGGCTGTTCAGGTGGCAGAGTTGAACATGGTACTGAAGGCCAGGACAAGGTTAGATGGGAAAAGGTAGATGGCAGGAAGATATGTTAGAATTCATCAGTGGAGAGCAGTCAAGTGGTACAACACAGGGTAAGCAAACAGAAAACAGGAAATGCATCCACAAAAATAAGGATAAAGAGAAGGAAAGGAAGGTGGAAAACAACAATGGTAGCAAGTGATGAAGAGGAGACAACGCCAGAGATAACATGCATGAGCCAGTACTAAAAAGAGGAGGGATGTTGGCAGGTAGGGATCCTTATCCAGACAGGTAAGTCAGAGAATGGAAGAGTGGGCAAGTAGTGGAATGTACGTAGAAAGACTGCACCGCAAACATGAAAGGGAATCAGGTGCAGAGCAGGCATGTTTAGCAGTCAGGTGGGCTGAGATGCTGATCTGGCGCTAGCATGTTTGCTGATATGAGTAGTACAAGTACTGCCCTCCTATCCTTTACCGATACCATTGCAGAAGCCCTAGATAACAATAAACGTATGCCTCTTCCTAGACCTTTCCAAAGCCTTTGATAGTGTCTCCCATCCTCTGCTTCTATCTAAACTTGCTAGTCTCAATCTATCTGCTTCTACCCTTACCTGGTTCTCCAGCTACTTATCCTGCAGGCAGCAGTCTGTCAAATGGCTCTCTTCCACTTCTCCATTCCTATCTGTCACAACAGGAGTACCCCAAGGCATCATCCTAGGTCCCCTCATCTTTAACATATTCACTAATGACCTACACACATCATGCAAACAATCCTCCCTCATCCAATACGCAGATGATTCTACCCTCCTCTCCCTCTCTGAGCTCCATACTTTCTCTCAGCATACTTTCTCATCTACTGAACAGTGGCTCTCTGAAAACCTACTCATCCTTAACCCCAAAAAAACAAACTCCTACTATTCCTCCCCTGTTCACATGCTCACCACAAAGCTTCTTTCTATATCGCCTCCTCAAATAACACAATTATTAAACCTGATGCTCATACTAAACTTTTAGGAGTCATCATAGATGATGAACTCATTTAATAGACACCTCCTCCAATGTATAAAAAAGACTAACCAGAAACTTGACTTGCTTTATCGTAACAAGAAATTTTAAACTCCAAATGCTAGGCTCTCCCTTGCTCAAGCCTTCCTGCTACCCTCCCTTCTGTATGCTGCCCCTATATTCACCAGTATCCAAGCCACAGCTTTAAAAAAACTCCAGCAAACTTATCATAAGATAGCTAGATTCATAACAGACTCTCCTTACAAATCCCAGCACTGTCTACCACTCACATCCCTACAATGGCTTGAATTCCCCCACACTTTACTTTCACAACTACAAATGTTTTTCTCTACAAACCTTCATCTTGCCCAGCTCTTTCTTCCCTCATTTCCATCTACACACCTTCTCGCACTCTCCGTACCTCTAATCAGCAACTTCTTAACACCTACCAACCAAAAAAAGCAGTAGGCAAACTCTTATATACTCAATAGCCCAAAAGTGGAACAAACCTCCTCGTGAAATAAACTCCACCATTCACCCAGCCTACTTTAAGGAGAAACTAAAACTCCATCTGCTCAACACCAGAATCAACCCTTGCACAGCCCCAACCTAACCTCATCTCTCCCTCCAAGGGCTACCCCTCCTCACTAACCTCCGTCCCCTCAATAATTTTGATCCCTCAACCAAGGGTTACAAACTGTACTGAATACTGTCATCTGATAATTAATCTGCATGTAAATATGTACAAAATCTCTAATCTGTAAACATATAGTTTACATAATGTAAATAGTTTGCATGTTTTCACCTGTATATATTTTTTCTTCTTTTTTTCATATCTCATCATATGTCAATTGTAATTGTTACCTTTTTATGTCTGTATAATATCTGTATTGGAGCTTTTCTCCTCGGGTCTCCACTGAAAACGGGCTAAAAACCCAGCTGCACCAACCCGGTTAACAAATGTCAATAAATAAATAAATGAGGCTATTGACATGGAGCAGAAAGTAAGGGCTATGAGACCCAATGTGGAGACAAAAAAGAGGGTCTTGATCACTGAAGGCAACAAGAGATGTAAGAGTCTTTATAAGGAAGAAATGGCATATAAAGTTACAATGAAACTTAGATCAAGTCTAGACTTATTAAGACATGGTAAGAGGTGGCAGATTTTGCCACTAAAAGGGGGGGGGTATATTTTTGATACATTTAGACACCACTATTCTATCAGTCCCAGCCTCTGGCCAATAGCTATGTAAAGTTTGCGTGTTCCCCACATCTGCATAGCTTTGCTTCAGGAACTCAAATTTCATACCATGTCTCCAAAATATGCTGGTTCATAAAGAAGTACTAGGTCAGTAATGGCGAACCTGTGACACTCATGTCAAAGGTAACACATCACAGCATTTTGGGTGACACACTAGCATTCACCAACACCCGAGTTACCAAAGAAACTGAATGAAAAAAAGTACAAGAAATATGTGACTCTACACTTATCTATTACAGCAACAACAAAAATCATTAATTGATGTTAATCAAATCAAATGCAGTGTGTTCCATATTTTTTTTTCAGTTCAATTCAAAATTCCTATTAAAAGTATGGTAATTTTGGTGCACTATTTTAAGCCCAATTGTCAGTGTTCATATAATTTTCTCTATTGTAAGTCACTGATTTTTCTTTTACTTTTATAATACATAGCAGAACACATGACTAGACTGTATTTTTTAATTAAATGAATATGTAAAAAATTGTTTCTCTTTTGTTCGTGTGGGGGTGGGGGGGGGGGCATGCCAGCAAAGTCAAGATGGGCATTTTCCAAATTTTTGACACACCAAGCCCAGATTGTTCACCATCACTGCACTAGGTAATCAGTTTGCACACCATTACAAGCCTCTGTAAAAATTCCTATTCGAAAGTTCTCTGTATTCTCAAGGAGGACAAGACAGGAAAGACCAGAGGGAAAATTTCAGGCTCCTCATTCATTTATGTAAGTTTACATTGAGTTCAAGTTCATTCCCAACATGAGGGGTATGTTTCAATATGAATCTGTTGCACCAGTGTGTTTTATTTGTCTGTTGATAAAGGTTTATTTCCCTTATCTGGGGTTTTGAGGTACCATTAGTTCTGTGAAAGAACAGGCAGCCAGGGAGGACTGAATCTTTCTTGGCTCGAAAGGCTTGATACAGATTTCCATGAAGGAGTCTATAACAGACTGAGTACAGAGAGAGGTCCGCCAGTCTGCCCTAAAAACTAAGATTTTGAGGCTGCTGATCTTTTTAATTATCAGTCTCAAGAGGTTTCTCTAGTTGTTTGATATGTTTAAACAAATGTATGCCAAAAAGTGTATTGCATTCAATAATGGGTCTGCTGTGATATAAGTAAAGAGGCATTAAGACTTTTGTGATCGAATGGGGATGCCTTTGGAAGTTATATGAGCAAGAGAGAAGGTTTGCCAAACTGCTGTGAAGACATAATGGTCATACAATAAGGAATTATCAACAAGAGTGCCTGGATCTCTTACAACAGTGTCTGATTAGAGACACCTGTATAGTAAGTGAAAATGTTTTACTTACCAAAATAAACCGTGCTACATTTTGGTTGACTGACTACTCAGAAGTATCCATATATTTTGAATTTATAGTTGGACTTAGGCTAGGACATGGCTGAAAAGGGTCCACAATGACTCACTTAGCAGGTTAACACACAAATACAGTTTTAAAAAATAAATGACGGGTGGAGATAGTATTCTCAGAACTGGTACCTGAGCCAGTATTCTAAGGAAAGATAAGATACAAGTATCCCTTTTCAAGGGTGACCAAGGAGCACTGTCTGGTTAAAAGGACGATGGATGATGGCTCATGGCTACAATAGTAGACAAGGGAGAGAGGCTTCCGACTGGTAGAAAGATGAGAGCTGTGGGCCAGGGACAACCTGGTTAGAAAGGTATACCTCTATTACTGTGCCTTGAAAATAAGACTTAAGGGTAGGTGTCACACAAGCAGAAGGAAGTAGTAGGCGCTGAGACAGGAAACATGGACACACATTCTAATAGAGAATTAAACAGGTGTAACTCAGACCATGGCTGGGTAGTCCTACTCTGCATTACAAAGGATTCTGGGTAAGGAGATGGAGAGATACAGTGATGCAGGAGGGGAGTGGGAACATTACAATGTAAAAGTGTATTATAAAGGAGTTTGTCTTTGGAGATTGGGATCTGCAAGCAGTGATACAGGAGAGATGAGTGGGCATCACAAAGTATTACAGTGTAACAATGTAATATAAGGAGTCTGTGTAGAAAGATAGAGACCTGCAGCAGTGATGAATGAAGGGTGTGAGCATTACTTAGCATTGCAATGTAACAATTTAATATAACAAGTCTGGCTAGGAATATGGAGAGCTGCAAACAATGACGTAGGAGTGAAAGGTGATCATTGCTCATTTTACAGAAACATGGGCTTAGTGACAAGGGGCTGGGGGAGGCAAGGA
This sequence comes from Protopterus annectens, assembly GCF_019279795.1. Lineage (NCBI taxonomy): Eukaryota > Metazoa > Chordata > Ceratodontiformes > Protopteridae > Protopterus > Protopterus annectens. The sequence goes on from NC_056728.1 coordinate 128,981,699, forward strand.
GGTGGCTGTGCAAAAAAAGGTTGTTAAGAAATGACAGAAAACTAAGGAAAGTTGCTGCCAAATGTGAAGTCAGAAAGCAAGAAGAACTGCTCTTTTGAAGGCAGCAATGCTATGTGGAGGTCAGAATCCATGTGATGTAGCTGATGTAGTTTGTGGTTAAGGTTGATGAAGGGGAAGGTGCTGGTGAGTCGGTACAGTGTATCATCAATCAGGGTCACATCAAGTTAGGAGAAGGAGAGATGAAGGGAGTCGTAGAAGAAAATTTTAATATTTTTGAGTACTTGGACATGTCAGGAGCAAAATAGCATATTGGGAGCTCCTAAGTAGAGAGGGAGTAGGGCACTATCATAAATGGTAGCATTCCAGATGTGGACCTAATGAAAGAAGAGAGGGTCAAGGATATCCAGCTTAAGGCCTTTTTAGCCAGCAGTGATCATCCACATTGTGGAATAGACTGGCTGTGAAGGACAAAGACACAAAGACAAAGGTGTTGGTCTGGGATTTAAGAAGAGTGGTTTAAGCTGGACTAGGAGGGAGATGGTCAGTGTTGCAGTAATGATCTATGGACAAACTGAGGGTGTAACAGACTATGGAGATGACTCAGAAATGGAATACTCAGGGCTGTGAGCAATGGTTTAAGGAAGAGGGGAAAAAAAGGAGGAAAAGATGAATGTGGTACTTACAAATGTAAGGACAGCAATCAGAGCAAAAGCCAGGATATGCAAGAAATGGACAGTAAAGTGTGATGAAGGAGAAAAGGCACAGTATAATGAGGTTAACAGAAAAACAACAGAGTGTTGAGGGCAGCCATGTTCTGAGCTGAAATGGAGTTTTCAGAAGAGGTCAAGAAGGAGAACAAGGGCTTTTTAAGGTATATAGCAGAATGTAGTGAAGGAAGAAACAGGTGTGGCCACGCTATGCATAAAATGGGTGGGAGATCACAACAGACTTTGATAAAGTTAGTGACTCAACAGGTAGCATACTTGTATTTGGTGCTGAAAGAATTGAAAGCTGTGGGTTCTATTCCCACTGAAGGTGATTGGATTGATGATGCTGCAGTGCAGCATTTGTGGGGTGCTGCACTCTTGAATGTGCCATCCCTTGGATAAGATGTTAAACCATGGCACTTATGGAAAAGAGCAGGGGAAATTTTCCAAAGTCCTTGCCAAATTTCCCCTAGTAGTATAAATGCCACCTTGGGTCTCCCCTGAAAAGATGCCACTAGCCTAATGGGATTAACCTGGTTAAGAAAAGGTAGATAAATAAATATATGAAGCAGAAGTGCTTAACAAATATTTTAATTCAATTTTCAGAAAGGTAAGCAATAATAGGGTGCCATGTGGGAGAGAGGACGAACAGGAGCACTGAACAGACACCAGGATAGATAAGGAGGGGGTAAAAGAGGGAACTGGCTGCTCTGAACAAATCAGTACCTCCCAGAAACCTCAAGAATCTAACAACATGAATAATCAGTACAGATGTGCCTGAAAGCTGCAGCGCAGAATGTGCTGTACCCTTTTTTAAGAATGGTGAATACAAAAGTGCCTGAGAGCTGGAGGACAAAATGTGTTATACCCTTTTTAGGAATTGCGAATACAGAGGTGCCTGACAGCTGGAGGAAAGAAAATGTTGTACATTTTTTTTTTGGAAGATTACTTGAAAAGTTGGTGAACTACAGTCCTACTGCTGATGACGTAAAGATAGGTACAGCAGTGCAGGATGGGAAACAGTATAAAGATGGGTTTTGAATGGCTGATCAAGTAGTCGTAGAGGTGAGACTTGAGTCAGTGGGTTTGGAAAGGCTGATAAGTGGGCGGAAAGGAGGAGTTTGATGTTCCATGAACTCAAATGCAGCCATCCTTAAAGCATACCTATATACATCATACCATGTAAATGTTTGCTTTTTCCGTCTCTCTCCTCCTTCACATATAGGTTCCTAGGTAAGTACTAGGGTAGCTACCCTTGTGGGCCATTTTAAGCCTAGCCAGTTTCCCTTTTTCTGCTTGAATTAACTATCCCATTTGGTTAGAGATTGTTCTTATCCATCTCATGGTCGATAATTTACCCCGTAATGACAGTAACTGGGATTATACCATAGATAATTTCAGGGGACCCCTGCATGGGTAAAGCGTTTAGGAGCTGCCTCTGTCCATTAGTAGTACAGGAGGCTGTCAAGGGGTAAATTTTCTAATAGCCATCCACAGATGAAAGTTGCACTTGAATATGGACAAGGATGAGCTTTGTTTTATGTTGATGGGAAGTCTGTTCCAGAGCAGTATCCTCTAAGAGATATACCAGTCCCTCCAAACTGTCCTGTTGATGTTGCAGAAGAGGTTTAGATCCCTAGATCGAGTATTTCTGATGCCATTTCCCTTGCTGATGTGCAGTAAATAATCAGTATTGGGTTGGCCTTGTATGCCAGGCAAAGGTCACCTCTTAGCAGTCTGTAGGCTACAGAGTATAGTGAGAGGACTTTGTGTTGAGCTTACTGTTTTGAGATGTTATTTACCCTTCATCCTGCTGCTCCCCTATACTTAATTTCCCTCCCCATTTCATGCCTCACTACCTGTAACACTGTCTAAATTGCTCCAAGCAATCACTACCCTCTAATTAAATAAATTGGCCCCAACCTTTAAATCATTTTGACCTTTCTCACACCATAGAAAAGTATCTTTATGAGTTTGGTTCCTAGATATTGCTTCTGAAGTATGCTCGTGACTTTAGACCATACCTAGAATGTTGCTGTTTGCACGTTGTTTAAATGTTGAGGTCTAATACTCCTCATACATCACACTTGTGTTATGCCTAGAGGTATAGCTGTCAAGCAGAATGTCTTTGTTTTCGTTCTGTTGTAGCTTAACTTAATAATTACATGTTTGTTTAAGACATAGAATATTCTTCATCTGTATGTCAGATTATTCATATGTCTTGTATTCTGGAACATTTCTTCCTGGGTCTTTGCTGGAAATCCCCCCTACTCTGTAGGGCTGTCTTGTACAACGTATGCAAACAAACAAACATACATACATACATACATACATAAATAAATAAAATCACTACAGTTATGCTATAGAAACTCTTATAAAATATCATCTGGTGAAGTGAAACTCATGACAGCAGAAAGAGGATCTTGGGGTTTTGATCAAGCCTAGCCTGCACCACAGATATGAAGAAAGAGGAAGAGTTGTGGTAATGTGCACACTCAGCCTTCTTATATATCAAAGGTGCTAAACTGAAGGAACACCATTGCTTACAACTCGGGTGACACTTATGACCAGCTGAGGCAGGCTGTCTGCCTGCAAATGATAGTGAGGCCATCACAACAACAGTCTTTGTAGTCTGACATAAGGTGGTATGTGGTCAGCCTGTCCACAGTCTCACTGCCTCATGGTCTACAGAGCTACACTAGATGGCAGTCGCAGTGCATGTTATTATGGCAGTTGCAGTGCTTGTTATTATGGCAGTCGCAGTGCTTGTTATTATGGCAGTCGCAGTGCTTGTTATTATGGCAGTCGCAGTGCTTGTTATTATGGCAGTCGCGGTGCTTGTTATTATGGCAGTCGCAGTGCTTGTTATTATGGCAGCTGCAGTGCTTGTTATTATGGCAGCTGCAGTGCTTGTTATTATGGCAGTTGCAGTGCTTGTTATTATGGCAGTCGCAGTGCTTGTTATTATGGTAGTTGCAGTGCATGTTATTATGGCAGTCGCAGTGCTTGTTATTATGGCAGTCGCAGTGCTTGTTATTATGGCAGTTGCAGTGCATGTTAGTGATGCACGTATGGATGCAACATTTGCCACCAGTGACTTCAGGAGATGTGTGTGATCCATATGTCTTCAGGTTCACAGGTAAACACTAGGCTGTCAGTCTGCAGACTATTGCAAGCTTAGCCAATAACAAGGTCAGAATCAAACCCTGTTCCATGTACCTGTGAGGTACACACCTTAACCATTATGCCATACTCTTTGTCACCGTGCACCTGGTGCACATCATGCCACAATCCACAGAGCACTCACAGTCTCCACCCTGCTGGTGTTAACAGCCAGTTGTGCCTAGATCACTGACCTGTACACCTGCTGGTCAGTGCTGAGTATCAGACATAGCCCTGTCAAAGATGTTCCTAAGGCCATCCTGCTACTTACCCTACCCACACAGTTGTCCTCTTTGGACGGTATGTGTACCACAGATGTGGTGTGTATTTCAAATGCTGTGTGCATTGGTAACACAAGTGAAGTTCATGAGAGATACTCAGGTAGATGTGCATTATGCACTAGTGAGGCCTTGTGCTTAGCCTGTACCTCTACAAGGACTTCTACAACTCTGGATGTGGGTGATCACTATACCCCCCATGTAGTGTTGCACACAATGTCACTGTGTCAGCACACCATGCTAGCTGCATGTGCCCATCAGTGTCAGCTACAGGTGCTCTGCTATCGTCAGCACCTGCTGTGGTGGACTCCGACCAATTGGACCACATGACACCACCAACTGCCTACACACACAGACACACGTACACACATATGCCCATAAAGCCCCTTCTGGTATGTACAGCACTACACACTGACATACAGCTGTAGCATACCTTGACGGACATAACTCACTCTGCGTGGCATTGCAGTTCCAGAATAATGGTACCTGGAATGACAGATGTGAAGGTGGTCCTTTGTCAGTCCTTCCATTCAAACATGCAGCAGACTGTGCTGTATTTTTCTGTATGGGGCATTATTAACCTGGTGCTTCTCCCACTCACCCATGGTTTGTTGATGCCAGCCAGGCTCCTATATCCTAGCTACTCATATATATGAGGATCTGCTGTCTGTCCAGCAAGTGAAACCAAAATCTCTGTAGTCTCAGTGAAACATTTCACTGTTGGTGGACAAGACAAATCTGTTGCAGTGTCCAATAACTTTTCCTTTGCGTAGAGTATTGTATCGGTGACCCTTGATCATACCTGATGTAAAGACGAATGTGTACACACAGCATTCATATCCTTCAAACCTCTCAACCTCCTAGCAGGAGAAATCCAAGCAAAGCCTAAAATAAATGGGGGGAAGACAAAGACCCAAAAATAGGGACAGATTTTAAATTTTGTTCTTATAAACTTAGAAAGTTGCTAGAATAACATAATGTGTGTTAGTAAACATTTTCTGAAGGATATGAAGTTTTAAACTTGAAGTATGTTATTATTTAGGGACTTCTTTCCTCAGTGATTAGTGAGAAAATAACAAATTTTATGAGAACAGACCAAAAATGTGAGGCATAAATCTGGACATTCTATAAAATGTGCAAGCATGCATTGAGTCGGCCATGCTAACCTTCCCTTATTTTAGTAGCAATTATATTGGTTACAGAACCTACTGCAGCAATGTCCCAGCCTTGTGCTGCCTTTCCCATTAATACTATGATTCTCTTTAATTGTGTGGTTCTTTGCTCAAACTGTTGGTTCTCTTCAATGCTTACTTTAGCTGTGCAACTCTTTGTGCATTGAGCCCCTCAAAAGTTAGCGCTGCTCACTGTCTGTGCAACTGAGCCAACGTTTTGTGACACAGGGCACTTTTGGCTGCTGTATCGGCTGCCAGTTTTTTTTAGCAGAGTGAATCCTTTGCCTTCAACTGGTGTCCGACATTTTTGGGATGTGCTTACTAGTATTCCCGACAACTGTCATCCTTGTGGTCTTGTCATCTTCTTCCGTACAACCTCTGGCTGCTGCTGTTGAAGTTATTTCTTCATTGTAAACAGCGCCTTCCCCCACTATCTGTTGTCACTCATCCCTGGAATCTGAGTGGAGTTAGTGACATATGAGATTTTGTTAGCCTGCCTGTAACCTCCGTGTGGCTGGATTTTTTTTTTATATATATACTGGAGAGCTTTTTGCTGCTGCTGTTTTACTTTTCATAAGCAAAGCAATATCTCATATCTTTTGCAGTACATTCTTTGCTGCCTTCTTATATTGACTCTAACTAGTGTCAGTCTAGTCTGAAAACTGAAATATTCACACATTAACAAGCCTGTAAGTTTAATTTTATTAGTAAAGAATTTCGACTTTGGGCATTCTGGCTGCTGTTGTTTCCATTTGTGAAGTCATTTGGCATCTTTTATGGATGAAGAAAAATTCTTGGATACCAATCTTCAGTACTAACTCTTTTTAACAATAACCTTGGCTCTGTAGTAGTTTAAAGATTATGCTGTGTTCATGGAAAGAAACAAGGAACATTTATCTAATGAACGTTATTCAACAGAATGCCCTGGAGACTTTTTATCTTGCTAGTCACCAGGCACAATTTATTCTTTTAATATTTTTATATTTTTTCTTACTGATTGTGTGTTTTTTTTAGATTTATGCTTCATTTACAAGATTTCTCCATATACTTGTTTTTTAGCTGAACTTTTGTAGGTTGCAATGTAAATCTGATTATATGTTTTCTTCTATTCCTTTGCTGTCATGGCAACAGCTTGAAGTTATAAAAGTCTCTTATATGAATAACTGCAATTTATGCATGTTTGCTTCTGTTGCCAGGGCAACCTTTCTCAATATGACTTTGAGTTTTTTCTTTCTTTTCCCTTTTTATTTCTGATGTCTCGTATTTAATTCATTTAAGTTTAGTGTACCATTTCTGATAGCAGCACGTTGATCTTTGATCGAAACAGTACAATGAAATGAGGTACAGTGCCTCACTTCTGCCTGGAGCATAGATTTCACATAATTAATTGTAGCTATTTTACTAGTAAATGCTATGCTTTACTTATACTAACATAAACACATGTGCTGTGTCAACTTTTATGTTATGCTTCTTCAGAGTACTGATAGTATTGCGGATTTTTAGTATCACTTATCATTCCATACTCAAATATTGTAAAACTAGAAATAACTTAACCTATCCCAGGTAGTTAACTGCTAGTATGACACAGCAGTCAGTTTAAATCTCATTGGATTGCATTGGAGAAGGAAACCACACTCACTACAATTCCAGTCTCACATAGACCTACCACGACAGCAAACCAAACACATAAACACACAAAAACATACTCGGAGGCTCTAAATAAAAATCTGCCTAAGCAGCAGAGACCTCCAAAGCAGACACCCAAGCAACCGCTACCCCAAAACAAAACACGTGCAACACATAGCTCACAAAGCCAGTGTGCCGAACAGTCACAGCCCTTAAGGCTAAACAACACACCTGATACACTTGTAATAGGTGACGCTATCGTCAGGCACACAGACGTCCCGCTCACCAGGCTGAACAAGGAGAAGGTCACGGTGAGCTGCCTGTCAGGCGCTAGGATCCGCCACATAACACAAGCACTCAGGTCACTCCAAGGCAAGTACAAATATGACTCAGTCATTGTCCATGCTGGTGTGAATGACCTGAGACGTACCTCCCTGGACTACATGAAAAGAGACATAGAGGAGCTCTCTGAGCAGGTAGCCCAGGCCGGTATGACCCTGACCTTGAGTAGCATCTTATCCTCACCAAGAATGATGCCACAATATGAAGACAAGATGATCAGTTTCAACAATTGGCTTAAGTATTGGTGTCATTCAAAGGGGATCCAATGCCTGTCAGCCTGGGATGACATGCTCGACAAGCCACGATGCTTCGCTAGGGACGGCTTGCACCTGTCCCCCTGGGCTTTGGATATTGGCAAAGGCTCTTGCCACCCCATAGTGCCTTTTTAGGCAAGGCTCAAAAGAAACCCACCTCCATAGGTATCACAAGGGATAAGAAACTAAGAGTAATGCTACTCACGCCAGAAGTCTAAACCTCAAGATGCACGCACTCAAACTCTCCTTAGCATGGAGAACATCGATATCTGTGCAGTAACAGAAACCTGGTTCAAGGCTCCGAGCACCCCAGCACTACCAGGTTATACCTCATACCATGTTTTTCGGCCCCAAAACTTGGACCGAACCACAAAAGGAGGGGGAGTATCAATATTTGTCAAAGATACCCACACCTCCAGGTTGGTGGCACAGCACGAAGCATCAGAGACTATCCATGTGCAACTAACAGTGGGTAAAACTGCCTTCCAGTTTATAGCCTGCTACAGACCACCCTCCCAAACCCAGGAACCCCACTCGGCCTTCCTGAGAACACTGGAAAATATGAAGGTCTCTCCAAACACCATTATATTGGGCGACTTCAACTACCCTAACATAGACTGGGCGCATTACTCTAGCTCCAACACCCTAGCCCAAAGGTTCCTAGAATTTATAAACTCAAATGCTATGGAACATCTTGTTGCCACTCCCACAAGAGGGGAAAACATACTGGACCTGATCATCACCAACATGGGGACTCTATGCTCCAGAACAGAAGTGTATCCCTCACTGGTAAGATCAGACCATAAACTAATCTCACTAGATATTCACATCCCGACCCCAGCCCCTGCCCAGAAAACCACAGTGAAAATCTTCTCTAAAGCAAATTTCACACTCCTCAAAACCGAGGTGGAATCCTTCAAAGCCCCCGGGCCTGTGGAAAATACGGCCCAGACCGCAGAATCCTTTATAAACGCATTCTATGAACACCTTCAGGAATGCATGGATCATGCAATCCCAAATAAAACCAAGACCCAATCCTCCAAAGTTAGGCGTCCTGTCTGGTGGATCCCAGCCATAAACAAACTATACAATAGAAGGAGGAAGCTACTACATGATAGAGAAAAATCCCAAAAAGGGAAGGCATCTCTGATCAGTATTAGCAAAAAACTACTGGCACTCATAAAATCATCTAAGGCCAGCTTCGAGAGAAAAATTGCACAGGACACTAAGGGTAATCACAAGGCTTTCTTTAGTTATGTTAGGAACCTGGGTGGGAATTCCCAGATATGCTCAGAATTAGTCTAAAATGACAAAAAATACACCAAACCCACAGACATTGCCAACATCCTAGCTGACAGGTTCAGCGCAAACTTCTCCCCCCCTTCCCCACCAAAAGGGCAAATATCTATCCCAGCAGAGTGCTGCCCCCCTGACATCTCAGATGCTCAGGTAAGAGCCGCCCTCTCCAAAGCAAAAAACACAGCATCAATGGGACCAGACTGTGTCCCGGGCTGCGTCCTACATGAAGAAGAACTAAACCCAAACATAAAACTACTGTTCAATCTCAGGCTTACTACAGGATATGTACCCAAAGAGTGGCATGCAGCAACAGTGGTTCCTCTCCACAAAGGTGGTGCCTCAACGGATCCTGGAAACTATCGCCCCATAAGCTTGACTAGCTTGGTTTGCAAAGCTATGGAAAGGATCATCATGGACCTCATAAATAAAGATATTGGGGACCAACAGACACTGGATCCTACCTAGTTTGGCTTTGTTAAGGGCAGATCCTGCCTCTTAAACCTGGTCGATTTCTTTGAAACAGTCACTAAGGCCATTGACGAGGGGAAGGTGGTCCACACAGCCTACCTGGACCTTGCAAAAGCCTTCGATACAATACCCCACTCGGGCATTATAGATAAGCTCACCAGCTTAAATATAAACCCCTATGTCACTAGATGGGTTGCAAACTGGCTCAAGGACAGAACCCATATGGTTAGAATTGCTGGAGCCATGTCAGACTCCAAACCAGTTACAAGTGGTGTCCCACAAGGTTCAGTCCTGGGACCTCTCTTGTTCGGTATATATTTCTCGGCGCTACAGGCTAACATGGAAGGACTGTGGCTGACCAAGTTCACAGATGACTGCAAACTGGGCGCCATAATAGACTCTCCAGCCGACACAAGCATCCTACGAAAGGGCCTCATAGAAACAGACAACTGGTGCCAGAGCCATGGCCTCAAGCTAAACGCCAAAAAGTGTATAGTCATCCCCTTTGGCAAAAACAAAGTGCCCACAAATTACCACATAAATGGTAATCCATTAAGTACGGAAGAAGTAATTAGGGACCTGGGGACCCAAGTTGATAGCAATCTCTCATTTGACAACCACGTGGCCAAAGTGGTTAGAAAAACATTTTATATAGCCCACCTAATCATGAAGGGATTCACATCTAGATCAGGGAGGTCATCGTGCCTCTTTACTCATCCCTCATCAGGCCCATAATTGAGTACAATGCCCCTTTTGGGATATACCTTACCAGACACCTGCAGCAACTGGAAAGACCCCAAAAGTACCTCACCAAGAGGATCAAAGGGCTCAAACAGATGCCATATGCTGCCCGGTTAAAGAAACTCCAGCTCTACTCAGTGGCATACCGCCTGCTCAGAGGCGATCTGTGCCTGACGATAAAGCCATGTCCAGCCCGGAATTAATGGACATGCTGCACCTCAGAAAATCCAAATCCCATCGAGCCACGCGCTCGAGAGACTTGAACCTCAGCACTGAAATAAATAGGACATGCTGGAGGGACAGATTCATAACCCAGAGGCTCCCTTCACTCTGGAATAAAATCCCAGTCCAGGTTAGGCAGAGTCCCTCATTGACTCTCTTCAAGAGGAATCTTGATGAGTGGATGGGAGATAGTAGGTTTACCCTGGGTATCACTTCTGTGTCACTGTTAGACAGAGGCACAGTATACTAACCTCGAAAAAGGGCATAGCAAAATTAATTTAAAATGGGTGGCGAAAGCCAAACACACTCTGGCTAGGCTTATAAATGCCCTAGGGCAGATAGCCTAGTATGAACCTATGAACCTATATACCACTAGTTATACTCAAAAATGTCAACAAGTTCTTGCTTATCTGGCTCACTCATCACTTTCACTACATTAATAAACCGATCCTTCACAGAAGGCCATGCTGCACATGGTTGTAAACATTATGTCGTTGTTGTTTCACATAAGGGTGGACTGTCCATATCATAAAATGACTACCATCATGCAGTATATACAACTGCTCTCTAAAATCTTAGAAAAAAAGTATCCATAAATAAATCATGTGATGCCTGCTCAGTTATAATCTCATCTCACACTCAGCAGGGATTTAGGCCCAACCATGGACGTAACACAGCTCTGCTTTACCTCACTTTTATTATTTGCATTTTGGTTGCCAGGGTAGAACACTGATAACAAAATGACCATTTGTAGGCTAAGCCAAGGTGAAGTGAACTACTGAGTTCACCTGTGGTGAGATTAACTTTGTAAAATCTGTAGATACAATTTTCTTGATTTTTCTAAAGGTTTTTATACAGTGTGCCACACAAAAAAATCACATCTGTTGAACGTACTGGGTCATCGTCAAGTAGAATTCAGTGGTTCACTATTTATGTTAATGATAGAGCTCAAGTTATAAACTAGAACAGTACCATGGCAGTCCATTGCAGAACAGTAGCACAATAGCCCATTATAGAACAGTACCACAACAGCCCATTATTTAATCAGTTTGAGTCCCACAGCTTTATGTCCACTTCTTTTCACTATATTCATAAATAAGATGTCTGAAAACAACAGAAATGCCATACTGTTACAATATGTCAAGGATTCTACCATTGCTATTTCTATTGACTCTCCAAATGACCTAAATGTCCTTCTGCAAAATTCTTTCTAATTTACTCATATCCTGGTTAAACAGCATGGGTCTTCTTTTAAGCACTTCCAAAGTCAAATCAGTATTCTTTTTCTCTCCCAAAATACAGTATGCAGGCATTCTAACTACTGTCTCTGCTTGGTATTCCATTAATGGCAATTCTACTAAAACTCTTAATATCGCCTTAACCGACTCCTCAGCTATTGGCGAAGTTGACATATCTATAAGAGTTGGGTTAATTTTTAACAACCATTTAAAATTTGTAATTTTAGACACACAAGTCAATCATAAAAATAAACAACAACAAAAAAATTATTGCATTAAACAAACTATGCAGACCAAAGTTATTTATATTAAAAAACAGAATGACTCGTGCCAGATCTTGCCTACTGCTGTTTCGTTTGCATGCTTCCCATCTTTGGATCAAGTTAGACATACCCTTGTTACAGCAACTGGGACAAAAGTGCAATAAAAATTCTTAGGCCACTGCAGGCCGTACAAGTCCCACCTGCCACTACCTTTCGCTTCAACAACTTGGCTAGTTAGAAGTGAGTTGTCTCCTCACTTTCACATGGGTCTATATTAGAACATCGATGTTTCAGAACATCGAATGTTCTAATATCGAACCCTATTCAGTGAACACTGAAAATAGCGAAGCCGCAGAAAACCTAATTTTTTTTTCAGGGAAAGAATTCAGTTGTCTGTTTCTGTCGCTTCGCTATTTTCAGCGCTGTGGTGGAACGTTACGGGTCAGGTTCAGGTAAGTGTGCGATTGTGTGGACATGAGGGTTAGGGCACGGGTCAGGTAAGTGTGCGATTGTGTGGACGTGAGGGTTAGGGCAGGGTAGGTGAGTTAGGGTTAGGGCGCGGGTGAGGTGAGTGTGCGATAGTGACGGACCTTAGGGTTAGGGTTTGGGTTAAGGTAAGTGGATAGTTAGTGGTGTATGTACAGTTTAGTGTAGGGTTAGATGTAAGATTTTAGGTGTATGTGTGTGGATTGCTGTTTGTTTGGTGCGCTTGTGTTGTGTGTATGTGTTTCGGAACAGCACATTTTTTCCCTAGGAAAAAAAATTTGCTGTTCTAAATGTTCGATGTTGTCAGCATTCGCTGAATTGGGTTCGATATTAGAACATTCAAAGTTCTGACACTTCGATGTTCTAATATAGACCCCTTTCACATATCTACATTTAGCACACAAGTATATCACATAGCCAATTTCCTTGCATTAGCTATTCCTATTGCCTGGAGAGCTCGTACACAAACATAGAAGTTACTCTTTATCTCTTCAATATCCCATTAACATTAAATAGACATGGAGACTCCTTATTCTTAATTTCTATATGTAAACTTTAGAATAACTTGCATTCTGATGAAAGAATTACAAAAAAGATGCAAATTCAAATCCCTTCTAATTTTATATTTCCATACAAATTGGTTTTGCAACTGCTTAAACAGTTAAAATTAATTTTATTTACAACTCTTTTCAGAGGGATAGCTAGGGTATAGTGAAGAGGACAGCTGAATTGAGTACATGGTGTTAGGGGGGGGTGTGATCTGGAAATGCCCATCGGCTTGCAGTACAGTATCGGTATTCATTTCCATACCGGCATGTCTGAATGTCAGTACAAAAACAAATACTGCTTTTGTGATATATGTTGTGATGAGCTGCTTGCTACAAATGTGAAGAACGTAGAAAGATCATGATATTTATTTTTTGCTCCTCAGTTTGAATTTAAAGGGTGCAGAAATAGGGCTCCTGAGGTTAGTAGAGCAAACCAGACCATAAATGGACCTTTAGGCCTTTTTGTTTTTGCCCTTTAACTTGTAGATGAGGCATGTTGGATCTGGAAATGGCACCTGGAGCAAGAAGAGATGGCTAGAGTTCTGAATCTCTTCTCTAAATTCATTTTTTTTATATTATACTGTGCAGTTGAAACTAAAAATGCATTACAAGCTAAGCACTTAATTATCTGAAGGCTCATTTCACTGTTAAACATTTTACTACTCTTTGTAGTGGATAAGTGTTATCTTCATTTTTATCTGCTTCAACCTGTTTTTTTGTTGTCCTTTTTCCACCACTCCTTAGCTCTGTTGTCCCTGCTTCAGTGTTTCTCCAGTTTGGCTTGAAATGATTCTGTTCTGTTACTAATTTTTATAGTTTGTATTCTGTACTGACTTTTTCTCAGTGTGAGCATATTGAAATTGATTACAGCACTGATCAGTTTATGTACTACATACTTCAATATCCTACCCCTCTTGTACAAGAAGGGTGCTGTATCTTCTTTTGTATATGTTTTCTTCATTGTCTTATTTTTATCTTTACATGTTTCCTTTGCGTTATCTCTCTGGAAGTCCACCAAAAATGGGACTTCCCGTCTGGATATTCCCAATTAAGAATGTAAATAACTACATTAATTAATTAAAATGTGCCAGAGGAGTACCAGTAGAAGTAATTTGCCTGGTCTTCAAAATGTCCATTGCCTTGGTTCCTCATAGGTGGCTGATATGAAAGTTAGACTGGTTAAGGGTAGGACCAAGACTGAGAGATTGGATATCTGTTTGGTTGTATGGGTATGTCACACTGGGTTGTGGTAAGAGGACAATGCCAGGAATTAGGAAAGTGACTAATGGAGTAAAGAACATTTTTCCTTGTATCAGTTCTCTTCAATGTGTTTGTCTCAGACTTAGCTAAGGGTACAAACAACAGGGTCAACCTTTTTGCTGATGACAAAAGTTAGGTACAGCAGAAAAGGAGAACAGAAGAGTCTAGAAACAGATATATAAAGGTAGTATTTGATATTAAGTGCAGATGCAAAGTATTTGGAGAGTTATAAAAGATATTTCGTAGTGTCATAAGACTACATCCAAAAAGTCAACATATATGGATCCCTGCTTCTAAAATTTTAAACATTTAAGATCCATAACCTTTGCTCTACCAGTTTACAGTCTAATTTCAACCATCCCAAAATTATCTGAAATATAACTCACCAGCCTATAAAGAATCTGTACTAAACCAGTAGTCTTTCAATCCCTGTCTTATTTTCAAGCAGTCACCGCAAAAGCGATTAGAGACTTTTTTAGGAAGTCTACACATAAAAGCTAATCCAGAAGCACACAGCATATATGCCACCTTCATCACAACTGCAGCTATAATAATAATTGTTAGTATTTCCATTCCAAAAGCCGCGGTGGTGCAGCGGTAGCATTGTCACCTCACAGCAAGAGGTTCTCCCGTTCGATTCTTGGCTGGAGCACCCTCTGTGTGGAGTCTGCATATCCTCCCCGCGGTCGAGTGGCGTTCGAAAGACATGCGTGAATGGGCGTACCTTCGTTGAAGGTTGGGCTTCGGGCTGGCACCTCGGCACCGTAAAAAAAAAATCTACTGCCATTCATTAGTGGACCGGCATTCCACTGTGGCGACCCCTAACCGGGAAAAGCCGAAAGAAGAACAACAGCAAGTATTCCCATTCCAAACACCTCACCAGAGGACTATAGACCGATTTTGATTCTATGTCCTATTAACAAAATATTTGTTACAAACTGTTGTTTCAAGATATTAGTAATGTTGGCAGAGTTGGTACAATGGTGTACCTCACAAGCACAAGGTACAGGGTTTGATTCTCACTTTTGAGGAAAATTGACTAGGCTTAAAATGCTCCTCGAGGGCAGCTAGTGTAGTACTTACCTATGAAGCTAAGTATAGAGTTTTGATTGATCCCTATCATGGATTTGGATTGGTCATAATACCCTCACTACCTTATATACAGAAACCTTCAGATCTCCACTATGGAGGAAAGTTTATACACATTTACAACATCTTTATAGATCTTACATGAGCAAAGGAGGGGAATGCAGAAGGTTAGCTGGTAGTGGATTTTGCAAAAAGGGTGGACATGGTTGTGGTGAATGTGTTTTTTTAAGAAGAGGGAGGAACATAAAGTGATATGCAAGAGTGGGGGAAGATGCACACAGGCGGATTATATCCTATGCAGGAAGAGGCAGTCTGAAGGAGAGTGGAGACTGCAAAGTGGTTACACAGGAAAGCATAGTTAAGCAGCATAGGATGATGGTCTGTAGGATGACGTTGGCGATCAAGAAGAAGAGGAGGAGAGAGAGGGCAGTGCTAAGGTTCAAATGGTGAAAGTTGAAAAAGGATGACTGTAAGGTGGAGGTCAGGGAACAGTTAAGACAGACATGAGTGGCAATAAAGAGTTACCAAATAGCTGGGCATTCGCAGAAGAGGTGGTAAGGGAGACAGCTAGAAAGGTGCTTGGTGTGACATCTGGACAGAGGAAGGATGACAAGGAGACATGGTGGTGGAATGAGGAAGTACAGGAGAGTATACAGAGGAAGAGGTTGGCAAAGAAGAAGTGGGATTGTCAAGGAGATGAAGAAAGTAGACAGGAGTATAAGGAGATGAGGTGCTTGGCAAAGAGAGAGGTGGCGAAGGCTAAGAATAAGGCGTATGAAAAGTTGTATGAAAAGTTGGACACTAAGGAGGGAGAATAGGACCTGTACCGATTGGCTAGACAGAGGGACCAAGCTGGGAAAGATGTGCAGCAAGTTAAGATGCTGAGATAAAGAGATTAAGATTTGCATTGGGTGTGACGAGGATGGACAGGATTAGAAATGAGTATATTAGAGGGTCAGCTCAGGTTGGATGGCTTGGAGACAAAGCCAGAGAAGTGAGATTGCATTGGTTTGGACATGTGCTAAGGACGGATTCTGGGTATATTGGGAGAAGGATGCCAAGAATAGAACTCCCAGGTAAGCGGAAAAGTGGAAGACCTAACATAATGTTTATGGAAGTGGTGAGAGAGGACATGCAGGTGGTTGGTGTGACAGAGCAAGATGCAGAGGACAGGAAGAAATGGAAAGAGATGATACACTGTGGTGACCCTTAACAGGAGATGACAAAAGAAAAAGAAGATGAGCATTTAGAACTGTGCCGCAAAGTCTTCATTTCAAAATTAAGAGTACAGCTCTAACACTCTGATCTGAATATCATAAAGCATATCTCAGAGAAACTTTATATGTCACACAAGCAGCCAAAGTACTCTCAAAGCCACATTCTCTTCAGATGTTCCACAGTGCTCTGTACTGGGCCCTAATCTGTTCTCTCTTTTTGTTAATGACTTTACTGTAGTTGTTATCCCATCCATAATAACACTGTACACCAATGGTATAATACTCCAGACATCAGAACTCACAAAAGGGTTTTAGCATTATAAGTTTTTTTCTTTATTATTATATAGTTCTAACCACATCTAAAACAGCAATTACATTATTTGGTACAACCCAAAAATTAACAAACACTGCCCCATTATAGATTACCACTCTGGGTGTTTTGGCCTACTTTTGGATCTTATCCTTGCCCTAAAATCCCACTGAATTTATAACAAATGAGGTTAGCAGTTAGCTAAGAACTACCTAGTTTATTGCCAGCCTTCTCACTTTACTGACCAGACATGTGTGACATCCCCCTTCTGGACCAGTAATCAAGGAGCCTGAATCCTCACCACTGACACCGGTGAGGGACCTTCACTTGGAATAAAAGTAGATGCACACAGTATTTCCAGATGCAGCTTTGTGCATCTAGCACAAGTTCCCTTAAGAGCACACAGGGAACACACTCAGTATGGGGTCTGGCTTTCACTGTCTCTCTCTCTCTAGGTCCCCAGTAATACTCCCAGCTGGCACATATGGGTCTACTTTGTTTCGTGGAATCTCATTTCACTGAATTTCATTTCCCCCCGACCACTTCACTGAAAACTCAAATTACTGAAAACTCATTTCACTGAATCTCATTTCACTGAACTGCAGTTAGTGTATGTGGCACTGTGTAGAGTACTGTAAGGCAAGTAAAAGGTATATGCTCTTTTCCCCACTGTAGTGCGATCTTTGGGTTAGTATATATAGTTAGGGGTGTGTGGTGGGCACAGCCCCACACTTAGTTTGAGTACCTATTGTCTTCTGGAGAGAGTCATTGGTGTTGCAACTATGCATGTCTGTTGTTTAAAATGTATTGTTTGAAGTTTTTGGTAAAATACAATATAAAACAAACAAGGTGGGGGGCTATGCCCCCACACCCCCCAACTATATATACTAACTCCAGGATTGCATTACAGTGGAGAAAAAGCATATACCTTTTACTTGCCTTACAGTACTCTACACAGTGCCATATATACTAACTGCAGTTCAGTGAAATGAGTTTTCAGTAATTTGTGTTTTCAGCGATGTGGTCGGGATGAAATGAAATTCAGTGAAATGAGATTTAACAAAACAAAGTAGACCTGTATGTGTGTGTGTATATATATATATATATATATATGTGTGTGTGTGTGTGTGTGTGTATAAAAGAATCAATGTCAAATGCTCAAGCTTTCAAAAGTTCTGGGTTTAAACATCGAGAAAATATATTGAATATAAAAGATATGAAAAAAATAAAGAAATAAATAAAACAATATAGCAGGTAAAATTTAAAACATTTTTGCGGGGGCAAGCCCCCCCCCCCCTTCAATTTTTATATACTAATCCTATTGTACTACTCTGAGGATAGGGCGACATCCAAATCTCTGATGTACTTCAATACCACAACTAAATACCATCAATGTCTGAAAAGTTCAGTTTTGAACTTTCTTGCCAGTATTTTAAGGGCTCTAACTTTGGACTTTTGATAGTTTGTGTGCTTGACAGAAACCCATATATGTAATATATTATATATGTGTGTGTGTGTGTGTGTGTGTGTGCGCTTGTACATGTGTCTGTATGTAAGTTCAGTTCTGTTGAATTATCTGCTGCTGTTTGTTGTCATTTAAATTATATGTTCTTCATTCTGTAGCACAGTACACTCTTTCTTGGTAATCACAGCTGTTAGAATCAGTGTGAATTTGTTGAAAAAAAATCACTGTTTTTGTCAATTTCTAGAAATCAAAACTATTGGTATAAACTGGAAATGTTGCATGGCTTTAACTTTCTGTAAATAGACAGCAACGAACCAAAAGATTGTTTTGCTACCTTGCTTGAACTGTGGCTGAAACTTGTCTCTGGACCAGTCCATTTAACTTGTTATCAAAAGAATAGATAGGTTTTTCACTTAAGTCACAGCAACCTTGCTGCATAGTAATAGCTGGGGAGAGTGAAAGGGATAACAGCAGAGCAGGAGAAAGATCTGGGGTTGTTTACACCTGGATTAGACTGAGAGGGCAGTGGCATCATTAAACAGAATTCTGAGGTGTGTGCCCAGATGGATGCATTTCAGAAGCAAAGAGGGTAATGCTTCCACTTTACATGGGTGCACTTCTGGTAGGCATATAAAGAAAAGGCTATTAGGCTGCATGAAGGAAACCAGAGCAAAGCTTCCAGAATGATCCATCAGATAGAAGGGAAAGAATCTGACCGGAGGTTAGAAGAGTTAGAAATTGGCTCAGCTGAGATCAGAAAAGATGGGAACTAAATGTTGTTTCTCAGGATCATGTGAAGGATATGTGAAGGGGCTATTGTAGACAGGAAAGACAAACAGAGATGGAGGAGGCAGAGGCAGCAGGTTGTAAAGACTAGCTACTCTTATGGGTGTCTGAAAGTACTTTTTCATGGACAGGGTTGTGGACTTACTGAATGGGCTACTAGAATGGATAGTGGAGGGAGAAACCACAGAGGTATGTAACAGGACATAGACGAACGTAACGAAAGAGGTGAAGAAAGGTTAAGTGGGAAGGTAGGGCTGGAGAGAAGGTAAAATGTTAAATACATTTAAAAGTGCAGATTAGGAATACTTATTGTGTCCTGGCATTAAGAAAATGTAATATAACTAAAGTAAAATAAATAAGTCATTGCAACCAAATGTTATTTTTTGCAGGATGAAAGTTTTAGTTTTTGTTTAGCAGCAGGCAAGCAAGAAGGCTTATTCACAACCTCTCATTAAACTGTTAGTAGACCTGTCTGATATACCATATTGCTCTGATTGCCATAGCATTTGTTGAGAAGTCATTGGTTTTCTCCTTCAGTTGTTGGTGGCTCTCTTGTTTGACTTGTTCTGGAAAATGTCTAGAGCCCTGGTATCCACTTTTATTTATATGCCTGCACAATTCCTTGTTAGATATTAACTGTTTAGCACAGGGATCATTTGTTTCACAGAAGCTTGTCTTGTGTAAATAAAGTGGAAGACATTTATGTTGGTAAAGAGTTGCAGTATGTAGTTTTGTAGAACCAGTTGAATTTAAATCCGCCTGTAATAGTGGTTTATGCTTTTTTGGTTCTATGTTCAGACTGTTCTTTTTTCCTGCCACCTTTTTGGAGCCCAGATAGTGATTAGTTAGCAAAAGATGAAAATACATTTTGAGTTTAGATTTTATTGCAAACTTTATCATCTGCCAGGTAACAGTATTTCTGCTTGCTCACACAGATAGTGATTCAGCAGTCATGAGATGTTGTTAATCTTGCCTTTAGGTGTTAATAATAATAACAATCTAATAAAACATTTTTGTAGTGGAATGCACTGTTTCTTTCTTTTCTGTAAAAAAGCACCTCTTCAGTATTATATTTAATGACTTGAGTGCTACTCAGATAAGGCCCACCTTTTGCAAATACAGTCTTAGAAGTATGTTCATTGATTTTAGTTTGCTTGATTTATTTCTCCAGTATACTTATTAAATAGACTATTGCTATGTCAGGATGTTATTTCTACAGGATCAGTGCTGTTGTGCTTTTATTTAAGGGATTTTTTTTTAAGAAGTAACACTACCAGCATCCAGAATTGACAGTATAAGAGTTTTTTCTTGTTCCCTAATAAGATTTGTAACTGGGGTTCCAGAAATTACGTACATACATGATTCATACTCACTGCCATTATAATGTGCCCAAAATAAGCCACAGCTACATGGCATACTGTTGAGTAGAAGGCTCACCAGACGAGAGAAATTTTGTGCTGTTTAGTGCTGCTCAAACTACATTTGTACACATGTAATAGCACTTGCATTCATTAGACGTCACTGTAGTATTACCAGACAAGTGCAGCGATCCATCCCCTGATCCAGGCAACTTTTACATCATTTACAGGGACCAGCTAGACAAACTCCAAGTCAGTAATGTCTGGTGCTTAGCTGATCTTTGCAGTACACTGACCACTATTTCCAGAAAATGCATAAAACATCAGTAAAGCGCACTTTACCTGTAGCTCTGCTGATGTCCCATACATAGGACAGATAGCAGTGCGGGTATATATTGTGAAACATGCCTTGCACTTTGCATAACTGTTTATAAAACCCTCCATAATTGGTAGAATACCATGTGCCCTTATTTTTGTTTCTAACTAACATAAAGGATGACTATACCAAATGGAAACACAGAGAAGCATAAGCTGTATGCAATTTCCATTCTTAACTGTGAATATACTAAATGGAAATGCAGAGGAACACAGAGGAGCATAAGTTGTCTACAATTTCCATTTTTAACTGTGAATATACTAAATGGAAACACAGAGGAACGTAAACTGTCCACAATTTCCATTCCTAACTGTAGAGCTTCAATTAACAAATTAATTTTGGTGCCTGTGTGTCATGTATTGTGTTTGTGTGTATGGGGGCAGAATGTTTGTGTACATTCTGTTTTTATACTTACAAGTTCATCTCAGTTAACATATTTATTATGCAGGAATGCTGTTCATACCTAAAATATGTACAAAAATGTATATACTGTATTGCTTAAGTGTTACCCTCTGGTAACAAGTGTCATTTTAAGTATGGTATCTTCTTCTGTTTAGTGTACTTCACATATCCTCTACCTGCTTTGTTATGCACAACCACTGTTACAGACAGCCTAAAGCGTATGCGATCAAACATACCGGCTCCAAATTAAATGCAGTAAAATGCCTGTGGATTGCTTGGAATTAAGATTTTTGCTAGAGTGCTCTGTAATTGTAGTCTATTTTACTGAAAGAAACTAACCATAATTGCTGCTAGCTATTCTGTCTCAGAATGGGATTTTTTTGTGTTTGTGCATGCATATTTGTACCAGTGTGTGTGTGTGTCTGCACACGCATGTGTGTGCCCACATATTTTGATGTATTTCAGAGTTGCTCCCTTTTGAAATCTCTTTTTTTTATTACAAAGCACTATTGCGGATATTTTGAAAGAACAGTCATATGTGCTTCAGGTTTTGATAATATTAAATGTGTATTCTTCTGTACTTCACACATATTAAAAAAACACATAGGAATTTGGACTTGAAAGAAGAAAAGGAAGTATTTACCTTGTCCATTTCTCTACTGGACATAATACAAAAGATATGAAAATAAAACTCCCACCCCAATAACAATGTCCCGATATCGAAGTTTCACCTAGGGAAAAAATCTCTGTAGCAGGTTACTTCGTTTTAGACTTACTAGATGAGAAAGAAAACACATATAAAGGATACCTGTTATTATTGGACTAGCATGTTACTACCCTTATGAGACTAAATCCCATATACAAGCACAGTCACTTATTTGTATTCCCTACAAATTTAATGATTTCAAACACTTCCAAATTCAGTGAGTGACCAAGATTCAAACGCAGCTTTGATTTCTCTCAAAATGCCTTAATGTCTCCATAATTTAATTCTGGAAAGAAGCTTGCCAGAATCTTAAGAACAATGACTTCTTTCCAAGTTATAAAACATAGATTGGACCTGTCACCATCAGAGACGAGACCCAGCTAGTGCTATTTAATTCTTTAACCTGCATATTCAACACATTATGGACAAACTGTTCCCAAAGAGTGATGAACAAATAAGAGGAAAAACCTGCCGCAGACTTTCCTTAGACCTGAAATGCCTATGAAGCCTTAGAGAGAGACTTAGTAAGCATGGAGTGTCATCAGTTTTCCTACTGACTTAGAAAATTGTGTTATACTGAGAAAAAATATGTAAACTTCAAATCAAAGAAACCAAAAAGTAAGCAGTTCTGGAATCCAAAACACTTATGACAGGTCCTAAAATACATAGCTTACCTAGAAAACCCAAAACATTGCATGACACAATTATTTTTTCTTTATTGACTGCATTGAATTATTTTTATTAGAACTGGATAATCTTCTTTACAGTTTACCTTTCTGCTCAGGTCATGACTGAAAGGGGTCCCCAGTCTACTTTACTTACCCAGTTATCAAACTTAAGTAGATAAATAAATAAAAAATTTCAGGAAACATTGGAATCAATGTGGACCACTGTTACATGAACTATTAACAGGATAGATGGTGGTGAATAAAACGTTGCCGATGGATCTGAGGGAATGTGGCAATGACTTATATCCTTGCAGTTTATTAGTTTGACAGCATATGAACTGCATGGGGTATTCTAAACAAACCATTTTTGTTGTACATTGAAATCTCCATCCTTCTGCCATCTATAAGAGTCTTTAATAATCAAATAGTTTCCAAGGTAGTCGTACATTAACACATCTCATTTCATCCTCCTGTAAGATGCCATAATGTATGACAAGAAAACATATCAAATGTTCTCCAATTGGCGCTGCACTGTACCAAGAATATTATTTAATCTGATGTTGTTATTTTTTGTTCATTCCTTACTGATGGGTAATCGGTTCCATCCTCGGAAACGAGCCGGCCAGTATCAAGCTTGCGTCAGCCAAATACTCTCGAGCCAAGGTCCTACCCAGAATGCTCTACTCCCTGTTACCTCAGATCTCTTTTGCCACGTTGCTGAACAGCCGTGTCAAGCCACTCTCTCAGCTAAGTGTCTAATTTTTTGACAATTTATATATTATTACTCTAAAATTTTCTCAAAAGTTTATTCTAATATTTTCTCCCCTATCACACACTTTAGACTCTCTCCCTTTAGTCATTTCCCTTTTTCTTACCTCGTGGTAATTCTCCATTATCATTGTTGGTAATCCTTCTTTTTACCCTTTTCTTTGGTAGCCATTATTCTTCCTTTTGCTACTGTGCTTCTTCTCCGCAACAGCTATGTCGGATAAAAAAAGTTCAGTTGGTTTCAAGCAGTGCAAAGATTGTGGCCGTAAGTTACTGCTTTCCGATGGCCATGACTTATGTGTCGACTGTCTTAATGTCTCCCACTTGACTGTGGATCCTCCATGTGGGATTTGTAAAAACTTCTCTACCAGGACTCTCAATGAGAGGAAGAATAAGTTAATTTTGAAAGGTCTCCTCAAGTCTCCTTTCTCTGAGGCTATTTCTGGGTCGGAGGGCTCACCCCCTCCTGTCAAACCCCGCAAGAGGCATTCTTCTTCTTCTTCTTCAGCAAAGTCACTCCCTTCTTCTCCCCCTGGAGATCGTAGGGAGTTGACTCACAAAAAGGTGAAATTGATTGCTACTCTGGCGCTGCCACCTGTGACCCTGTCGGCTCCAGGCTTGGCACCACCCCACATGATCCTGACTACAGCCATGTATCCTTCATCAATATTAGCACCGGGGTTTCTGGTGCAGACAACTACGGTTCTGACTGTTCTGTTGCAACCCCTAACGGCACCATCTGTACAGGTTCAGTCCCCTTTGGCACTGTTGGTACAGTCACTCTTCTGTACTCCACGGCGCAGACTTTTTCGACTCTGACATGTACTTCTGTGCAGTCCTTCTCGGCACTGTCCTTATTGCTGGTGCAGACACTTTCCACTATGGCACTGTACCCTTCTGGGCAGACCTTTGCCTTTACGGTGCAGACACCTTCAACTACCACGATGCCGACATCTTCAGCGCAGACTTTTTCCACACTGTTTTCTTTGGTGCAGACTTCCTCGGCTCCGAACTCTGCACCTTTTGAACTAGCAAGGACCAAATATTCCCCTTCACTGGATCCTTTTGCAAGCAGCCAGTATAGTCCTTTCCTGGAAAGGCCAAAATCACCATCAGCCTTCTCCATGAGGTCAACCAAGAGTCTTTCTGAGCAGGATGTGTTGCGGCATGTTGACCAGTTGCTTGTGGCCAGAGATGTCTCTGAACCATCAAAGTCCACGTTCCCTCATTCAGGTGAATGTATTTTGGCTAAACTGCAATGTATACTCCTCCTTCGACTTCTACTCAAGTCTCAAAGCCTATTACTCCAACAGCAGCTTCCCTCCCTCCAACTCCAGTAGTGGATCTCACTTTGGAACCAGAGTCATCCTTGTGGCCCTTGGTGAACGGGGTATTGGGCACTTCTCAGGCCAGTGGCTGTGCCATTGGGAAGGGCATTCCTGGCTCCATGCCAATTTTTTCTATGGCACCTTCCAGGGATGTTCTCTCTCTTACAGTTCACGGTCCTTTTGAGACTCCTGGTCTGGAGGGGGGGTTGTCAGGGCGGGGTGTGCCCCCTTTTCTGAGGTTGTCGTGCTAGGTTTCGGGCTCGTGTCTCTCCTTGGGCGGGCCAGCCTTCCAGGCCATGGAGAGGGTGCTTGCCTCTTCTGGCAAAGCTGATTTGTCAGAGTTCTCCCCCCCCCCCCCCCCGTGCTGCAACTGCCACAAGCTACAACCCCCGGACACCGGACACAAGAGCTTCAGGTATCTCTTCCTCAGGAGACCCCCTATTTGCAGTCTTCCCCAGAACCTCCCACTGAGGAAGAGCCCCACAAAGCATCATGCAAGGGGAAGCACATGGACTCCACTGAGGAGTCATTGACTGAAGATATGGATTTTGATGATGGGGAAGGGTCCCCACGGTCACCCTCTGATGAGGTGTCCTTTGGTAACATCCTCGAGATCCTTAGACAGAGGGGTGACTGGAAGCCCTCTAATCCATCCTCTGAGGAATCCATATTCCTGCAAGATTTTTGTGCCCAGCCCCCTACCTCCTGGGTCACCCCTCCTGTCGATGAGCTTGTCCAGCTCATCGTGCAGTACACATGGAAGGCTCCTGATACTATGGAAGCAATACCTAAGAGGCCAGACAAGATATTATCGCCCCCCCCCCCCTGCAGAGCACCCCCACTGGTCACGTGGTCTCCCAGTAGACATTATGGTGGTGGCAGCTACTACTAAGAAGGATTTGGCAGAAGAGTGCCAAACTGTCCATCCATCCAACAAGAAGTCCCGGGCAATTGACAGATTAGGGAAGCGTGTGTTTGCTTCATTGAGCTTCGTCGTAAGGTCTTTGAATTATTTGGCGCATTTTACCAGGCTTCAGCGAGATCTTATCAGCCATCTCCCTGAAACCTTGGCAGGAGCTGTTTCTGACAAAGTCCGTGATAATGTGGCTTCTCAGATAGCCACCCTTGAGTCCATTTCCAACTCTTCCATGTGTCTTATTTCTCACGCAACGGAAGGGGCGGCTAGAGCGGCAGGCACATGTATAGTTGCCAAACAACATGCTTGGATGTGCCTTAATGACTTTGCGGACTCCTTTAAGGCTTCCTTCATGAATGCCCCCATAGAGGCCGCTTCTTTGTTTGGCCCTAAAGTCAAGGATACGCTGGCACGGTGTGAACAAGATGGCAAGACCTTGTCTGCCATTGGTGTCAGACACTCCACTCCTCAGCGATTTTATTCCAGAAATCAGAGGAGCATAAAGATCTAGCACAAGAAATCACAGGGTTCTTTCTGGGATACACATGCCGAGTTTTCCCCTAGAGGCAGAGGGGGAAACTCCAATGGAAGATGCCCCTTTCGTGGCAGAGGAGGTCCGCAAAACCGGAGTTCCAGAGATTCTTTCTCTGGCCAACCCTATCAGCACTCCTGAAGCGTTGCCTGCCTGCTCACCTCTGGAAGCAGTCAGGGGTCGTTTCTCCTTGTACCCTGCTGCCTGGGAGAAGATAACCACTGACTCTTCGATACAACGGATTAATATCCGGAGGCTATCACATCCCCTTCCATCTTTGCCCAGTCTCATCAAGAGTGTTACCCGATGTTCCACCCAGTCAAAGGAAAACAGCAGTACATGAAATCCAAAAGCTGCTACAAAAAAAGAGTCATCCAGATGGTCCCCCCAGAACCAGATATGATCCGGATTTTACTCAAGGTTCTTTTTAGTGCCAAAAAAAAACAGGGGACTGGAGACCAATTCTGGATTCTCAGTACACTAAACAAATTTGTAAAAAGAGGAATTCCGGGTGGTCATGGTTCAGTCTATCCTTCCTCTTCTGGAAGAAGAAGATTGGATGTGTTCTGTAGATCTTCAAGATGCGTATTACCACATAAAGATGGACAAATGCTCAAGAAGATACCTCCACTTCCATATAGGAGCCAGTCACTGCCAGTTTCGAGCCCTGCCCTTCAGTCTCTCTACAGCCCCCAGAGTGTTCACAAAATGCATGGCAGTGGTTATCACTCACTTGCGACTTCAAGGATTGCAGGCATTTCCATATCTAGATGACTAGCTGCTTAGCACCCCCACCAAGCATCTATTGGAAGAAGCCCTGCAGTATACTCTCTTAACAGCTCTAAGCCTGGGAATCACTATAAACTGGGAGAAATCCAGCACAACCCCAACTCAGTCTTTGAAATTCATAGGGGTACTGTTGGACACGAGAAATTCACAGCATCCCTTCCAGAACACAGACTTCAGAGAATAACACAAGTTCAGCTGTTGCTCTGTCACCACAAATCCCCAGCTCAATCTGTACTTCAGCTATTGGGGTCAATGGCAGCTTCAGTCACCATTGTTCCCCTAGCCAGATTCCACATGAGACTTCTTCAATGGCCACTTCTCACTCAGCGGTACCCTCTACAACATCCTTTGTCTTTTCAAATAAGTGTGACTCAGAGATGCAAACAAGATTTACTCTGGTGGACAACTCAAAATCCCCAACAGTGGTCTCTCCCTTTCACCCCCCCCCCCCCGTCTACCGATAGCCACGGTGACCACGGACGCCTCCCTGATGGGGTGGGGGGTCTTTGTCTGGGAAACTCTGTCCAAGGCACCTGGTCGGAGACAGAGGCCCTTTTGCATATCGATGTCCTGGAACTGAGGGCAGTGCTTCTAGCATTGCAAGCATTTAACTCCATCCTTCTGTCAGGGACTATTGTGATCCAATCAGACAACATGTCAGTGGTCTGGTACATCAACAAACAAGGGGGCACCAGATCTTACCCATTATGCTGAGAGGCCTTGAGAATATGGCAATGGGCAATAGCTCACAACCACTTTCTGACTGCAACGCACATTCCCAGGAGCTCCAACATGATAGCAGGCAAATTGAAGACACAAGCCAATGAAAGAACACAAAACTGAAAACTGGTTGTAGGAAGGAAGGCACCAAGCACAAAACGTAAGAATAAGCAGTTAGATCCAAAATGAAGCACTTTTCGTCGCAGTGAATACTGTGACTTCTTCAGATCTGAAGATGTCACAGTACTGCGACGAAAAGCGCTTAATTTTGGATCTAACTGCTTGTTCTTACGTTTTGTGTTTGGTGCCTTCCTTCCTGTATAGCAGACAAATTGAGCAGGTGCATTTTATAGCCTCACTAGTGATCCCCTCAATCCTCTGATAGCGGCAAAAATCTTTCACCGTTGGGGCCAGCTTTGCTGTGACCTATTTGCCTTCCCAACCAACTACAAGTGCAGCAACTACTTTGCTCTGATCCCCCCTCAGGGACAGTCAACAAGGAACTGCTCTAGTCTACGCTTGGCCCTCGGGTCTTCTTTATGCTTTATCCTCCTCTCCCCCTCATCTCCCAATTTCTAAAGAAAACACAACAGTTGTAGAGCAAAGTGATCCTCATTGCTCCATATTAGCCTCGACAAGTCTGGTTTCCTTACCTCTGGCCTCACCCGCAAGATCAGCCATGGATCCTCAGTCCATCACCAACATTGATCTCCCATCCGCATGGTGTGATTCACCCCAATCTAACAACCCTGAAACTGACAGCTTGTTTTTTTCCACTTCCTATGATTGCCAGGCATGAAAACCTTTTGTCCCCTGTGCACAACATTCTTATTGCATCTCATAAATCGTCCACCAGACTAATCTGTCGTAACAAATGGAAGAGGTTCTCTCTATGGGCAGCAGATAAGCAACTAGACCCCTTGTCAGCCCCAGTCTCCATGGTATTAGATAACTTGTCACATCTTTGCCACTCTGGGGTGTCTGCCTCTACTATCCGTGTACATTTAGCTGCCATCTCGAATTTTCATATTGGTTTTCAGGATTCTTCACTTATGTCACACAGACTCTGTAAGACCTTTTTGAAAGGGGTTATCCACCTAAAACCTCCCTTCAGAGAACCGGTACAACCTTGGGAGTTGGCTTTGTTTCTGCAAGCTTTAGCAGCTCCACCCTTTGAACCTGCGTCCTCTTGTGATGTAAAATATCTCTCTTGGAAAACTTTGTTTCTGATTGCAATCACATCGGCCAGACGATTGCATCAAACCTCCTTATCTTATCTTCCATAAGGATAAGGATATCACTGAGAACCAATTCTACCTTTTCACCAAAAGTGGTGTCAGAGCGATCTATCAACCAGTCTGTTGATCTCCCAGTTTTCTTTCCTAACCAGTCTAACAAGGGAGAGTATTGGCTGCACTCCTTGGATGTTCGTAGACAAATACAATTTTATCTGGACAGAACAAAATCTTCCCGTAAATCAGACCAACAGTTTCTGGCTTTTTCTGGACCTTGTTCCTGTATCAAAAGTTAAATTGGCTTCAGGGTTGAGAAACTGTATCACCTTTATGTACAACAAAAACAATATCACCTTGCCTCAGAGTCAAAGCACATTCTACAAGATCTATGGCAGCTTCAGCAGCCTTCCATGCTAAGGTGTCTGTCAATGATATTTGCTCAGCTGCAACTTGGGCTAAACCTCATATATTTATTCTTCATTACAAATTGGACTTGGCCTCCAGAGGTAGAGCTTCCTTTGGTTTCATGGTGCTCAGGAATGTCCTACCATGAGGGCCACCCAGGAATACAGGTAGCTGGGGACTCTATCCCATCAGTAAGGAATGAACAAAGATTAACAACATCAGATAAAGAAGTTATGTCTTGCCATAATGTTCCATCTGTGTTGTTGATCTTCATTCATTCATTACTCCCCACCCTCCGTCCCCCATCCAGAGGTTCTTGGTTGATCTCATGTACTCCTTTCTGGTAGGTCTGTTATGACCAGAGGTAGCCTCTGCTTTTATCTATCAACTTGCAAACTCGATCTGAGGTAACAGAGAGTAGAGCATTCTGGGTATTACCTTGGTTCGAGAGTTATTGGCTGACGCGAGCTTGATATTGGCCGGCTCGTTTCCTTGGATGGAACCGATAACCCATCAGTAATGAATGAATGAAGATCAACAACACAGATGGAACGTTATGGTAAGACATAACTTCTTTTTTTATTTATTTATTTGTATTATTTTATTTTATGTTTGTTAACCAGGATAGTACAAATGGGCTGCAAGCCCCTTTGCGATGGAGTTCCTGTGAGAAACGTTCTGTGATACAGAGAAAAACTAAAAAACTTTAAGTTGGAAGACTAAAACAGTTAGCATTATGATATATATATATATATATATATATATATATATATATATATATATATATATATAGCAAAAATAAATAAATTATACCAAATACCACTTAACCTTTATATTATGACCATGTTGTACATTTGGAAAATTTTGATGGTAAATTTGATAACGACACACAATATTCTGTAAAAAGGAACTGCTTAGTAATTCTCTTATAATAACCAGAAACGGTACACTACCATAGCAACCGTGCTGTATTATTTTGTTAGCAACATTTGTTTACTACTTGTCAGGCCACATGCAGAAACAGTTGCTTAAGTCTGATTCAATGTGAGGTGCTATGGTAACTGGTTCAGTTCAGGGCCAACCTTAATTGAGCTTGCACCATTGGTGAACAGATCCAATGCACCACTCCCATGCTGCCCAATACCACCCCCCTCCATACGTGACTCCCTGGCCAACTCCATTCTGGCCTATCCACACCATCAAGAATACTTTTTTCTTCCTAGACAGAGGTTGCTACTAAGCCTGTGTTTTAATCCACTTATACAGGCATGGAGTATAGGGGCCACCATGTCCCCAGAAGGTCTAGATGTTCTCTGTTGTATTTTATGCCTTATTTTTTGAAAGATGCTTTAAAATGAGCAGATCACAAGGAGGTCAGTTACTTTCATCCTGAGAGACTCCACAAGGCAGTTATAGACACATCTGTGTTGCACTTTAGACATCTGTCAGAAGGGGATGTGTAATGTAATTCATCTTTGCTCCACACAAACATTTGCCAGTCATTAAAGTTTTCCAAGTTGATTCACACATTTCATATTAGTCATGCAAAAACAGAAAAATGAGCAAGCAACAGCAGGCAGTAAGTCTTCTCCCATACAGACAGCCCCAGGATTTTTACTTTGCCCAGTCCATCTTACTTCATATAAATGCACACTAGTCTGGAAAGCAAGAAAGTGACTGTTTAAACAATTACTTTTAAGAGACAGCTACAATTCCCACTCCAACGTTGCAAATACTCAGAAATTACAGAATTAGAGATACAGTTAAAAAAGGTGGAGCTCTGTGAGGTAACGGCTGCTCCGGCTTGGCAGGAAAATGTGCGTTATTTGTCTACTAATATGTCAATTTTTAAGGAAAATACTAAATCAGGGACAAAAAGAGACTGTAATCTAACTTATAGTAGTGAGAAACTTCTGGAAATTCAACAATCAAGCACGCAGTGCAGATGGTTTGATGATGTGATGTCTACAGGGCTTGTGGGACCCTCAACACTCCATGAGCTACAAAAACTGGGAATTGTAACTAAGTCATGGTTCAAAGTGACTTGCACAAGCAGTAATGACACCCATCAGTCACAATAGAAAAAGGAAACGAGATGTGAAACAACAAGAAAGAGAGGGTCTTGAACTGGAATCACTGCCAGACTGAATGCCGACCCGTACAGGCCTGCACTTCCATCCATACTACTAGCAAATGTTCGTTCATTAGATAAGCAAGTGGACTACTTAAGACTGGAGCTAACTACTGAAAATAAGGCGAGAGACTGTTGTGTTCTTAATTTCACTGAAACTTGGCTAAACTCTAATATAAATGACAGTGCATTATATCTGGAAGGGCTCTTATTATTCAGAGAGACAGGATACAGTCTCTCAGTTGGAAGTCACATGGGGTAGGGATGTGTATCTATGTAAACAACAGATGGTGTACTAACTGCCAGATTATCTCCACCCACTGCTCTGAAAACATAGTTTATGTCACTGAAGTGCAGACCCTTCTACTTGTCAAGGGAATTTAATGGTGTAAGCATTACAGCTGTATACATCCCTCCATGAGTGGCCTTAGGTCAGCTGGTGCCCTAGGCAAAAGGGCTCCATGGCGCCCCTCAGCACACCACCTAGTGCCCCCATCCTGGTCTACCTACAGAAAATAAACACCGGAAAAGCTCCCATGCTAGAGCAGAGCCCTCTGATAGTCACTCTGCTAATGTAAAACTGCACTGCCAAGTACAGCTCTAATCATATAATCAAGTTTCCAGATGATACCATAGCTGCGGGTCTCATTAGCAGTAAGGAGGAGACAGCCTGTAGAGAGGATGTGAGACAACTAATAACTTGGTGTGGTAAGACCAAGGAGGTAGTCATGGATTTCAGAAGAAACCAGAAGAGACATTCCCCACTCACTATCCATGAGGAAACAGTGGAGAGGGTAAAAAGCACCAAGTTTCTTGGGGTGCATATCTCGTAAGACTTGTCTTAGTCTGTGAACACAAATGCCATTGTTAAGAAAGCAGAGCAATGCCTACACTTTCTGCGAAGGTTGCGAAGAGCAAGTGTCCCAGCTCCTGTTCTCATGACTTTCTACAGGGGCACAATTGAGAGCATCCTGGCAAACAGTTTTACAGCTCAGTATGGTAACTGCTCCACTACAGACCCCAAGTCCCACCAAAGAGTGGTGAAAGCAGCAGAATAAATATTACCAGGATCACTCTACCATCTATTCAAGACTTGCATCAGTCTTGTCGTCTCAACAGAGCCAGGCAAATAGTCACGGATTGCACACACCCTACATATGGACTGTTCCTGCACCTAACATCTAGGATTCATTATCATAGCATAAGTTGCAAAACGCCCAGACTTAGCAGAAGCTTCTATCCCCTGGTCATCAGGCTACCGAACTCCAATAGCAACTCACATCTCACTTGACATCAGGGACGGTAGGTAATATGATGTGAGAAGTATATTTCTGTGAAATAACTTTAAAGGGTCTTAAATACACTGTGCAGTTAATCTAACAGAGTATAATGTTATTTTTGTGCAATATCTGCTGATGCTAAAACAGCATCCTGTGCAATAAGTAATAGCTGTGAAATTTTTCTGCAATAAATATTGTGTTTCCTTAGATTAGTGCCAACAGAATCCTGTGCAATTAGTAGCAGCTGTGGAATTTTGTGAAATAAATACCATGTCTCTTTAGATTAGTAAGGTCTGTTGATATGTAAAACAGTAAATATTATGTAGTAGGAATGTCTAAATGTAGTGATGTGAATTGTTGTATATGTTAAATGTTTGCGCATAGAGCCTGGAGTAACTTAATTTTGTTCAGTTACACTTTCTGTGGTCTGAATGAAAAACTGTTTACCAGTAGCATTTTTAAGTCCTTTTTATGAATTGATGTTCTTTAATGTGGCTAGACATTTTCCTGCTAGTCTTTCCAATGTAGAAGCTATCACATGTACCGCAAATACCTGCATAAACAGCACTGGTTCTGTGACATATAAAGAATCTACGAAAAGTAATCTTGACATTACAGTGTTTAAAATAAAATTCAGATCCTATGTATATGAAGTTGCATGCAACACATGATCCACATGAGAACATGCCTGGTGGTTTATTTAAGTTCTCTGAATGTTTAATATCTCTCTCTCTCTCTCTCTATATATATATATATATATATATATATATATAAACTTAATTCACCCTGGTAGAACAAAATGAGCCAATCTGGTGTTGAGAGCACTTTTATTCTTTATTGGTGTGAAGAATTTCTCCAGAGTAAGTAAAACAACTGTGTGTAACTAAATAGAGTCAAACAGTAATACAGTAAAATACACCACTCAGTAAAAACAAGGAAAAGGCTGAATTTAAAAGTAAATGTAGTCAGCAAGCTATTGTGAAAGGGCAGTAAACAAGTAATAAAGCAGGTTAGCCTCTAGTGTTCTTACATTGTAAAAATACAGTAAACAGTAACTAAGCATAAGGAGGCAACCCAGGGGTGACCTGTGCCAGTGCAATTCACATTTAATATTAAGAGAATCATTTAAACCTGGGAATGAGTCTGCATTAAGATGAAGCTGCCACTTCAGTTCTCGTACCTCCAGTAATGTGTCAACATCACCAAAAAAGGTATCAAACCTGTTCAATCAAAAGAAAACTTAAACTTCTAGAAATTGTAGCAAAGCAAATTGTGTTTACTTAAAGCATTTTTTAAGTATTTATTCCTAATTGCTGCACATTGTTCCTTAATGTGGCTAGAAAGTCTCTTACTAGTCTTGCTTACATAAAAGCTGTTACACATGTTGCACATTCCAGCATATACAACATTTGTACTATGGCAGTCAAAAAATCTGCTAAAGTTAATCTTGATTTTGCAGTGTTTGAATAAATGAAATGAGCCCGTGTAGAAAAAATTACATGCAACACAGGAAAACATGCCTGGTGATTTATTAATGCCAGCAGTGGCTTTAAGTAAAAAAGGAAAGTCTGTACATTCAAAAGATGCAAGCAAATGCTTGGTTTTCTTGTGTGAGAAGGTTGGAAAATCACCTAAAATAGCTGTGATTTCCTTGTTGCTTCTGACAAATATCCCAGTTTTTAGAAATAATGTTCCAAATGGGTATTAGATCCAAGCTGATAGGAAGGGGGAAGCTAGAGGTTCAGTCCACAGTAATGGTCTGATTGGGTGTAGTGTGGGTAGTGTCCAAGCCAGAGTTCTGACTGGATTTCAGTACAAACTAATTTTTTTAGAATTGGCTGAAACTTAAAGGTCCGTGATTTGCTTACTTCAGTGAAAAGTTGTTAAATAAGTTGCTTAGGGTAATTCCTGTTAACAAATAGGCTGCTTAGAAAGCTTCCTT
Organism: Protopterus annectens; assembly: GCF_019279795.1. Classification (NCBI taxonomy): domain Eukaryota; kingdom Metazoa; phylum Chordata; order Ceratodontiformes; family Protopteridae; genus Protopterus; species Protopterus annectens. Next base: position 129,016,188 of record NC_056728.1, read on the forward strand.
CCTTAAAGTTTCGGCATCACTTTCAATATGCGTTAATTGATGAATTGTTCCCTGGCAATGTTCATTTTCATGTAAAGGGGATGCTGGCTGTTAGTCAAGGAAATTATTTCTGTATGTTTTTTTTTTTTTTTTTACGGAAAATATTGGATTTCCAGCTAAAGGAATTAGTGTTGAAAGAGATTTCCATGTCTAGGAACTGAACCTTCGTACCACAGCCTGAAATGGTGAAATTAAGAAAAGGAATGCTGTTGAAGAGGGAGTGGATGAAAGAGTAAAGTTCTTGCTGTGTCCCCTACCAAACTGAAAAAAATGTCTGTGTACCTCTCATGGACTTAACACAAAATTAGCGAAAGCAGGGGCCATTTTAGACCCCTTAGACACTCCTTTGACTTGCTGATATATAACATTGCTGAAATGGAAAGTTATCGTGGAGTACAGTGTGAATAAGGTTACAGATAGTCTCTATCTTGGTGTCAGAAAAAGCAAAATGTTGAGTAAGGAATGTTTTCAAGTATTCCAGACCATCTTTATGTGGACTGTATGTCCAGTGTAACAAGTAGTTGGTCTGCTTCAGTGAGTTGATGAAGGAAGAAGTCATTAAGGAAAGCCCAGGAGTCTCTTGGGGAAAATGGTCCGGTTTGGGCCACCAGGTTTAGAAGAGACACAATAAATTCAGAAATTTTCTCAAGTTTTATTTCTTTTGCTAGACACAATGTGTCTAAAAGGTGGATTCGATGCATCTTTGTACATTTTTGAGATGCCAAAAATTTTCCAAAGCATGGAAATGGAACTGACATGTACTGAAACTCTTCCAAAGTAAAAAGGTTGTCAGAAGTAAAAAGGTTGTCACGTTCTAATTGTTTCAACAGTCTGTGTGGTAGCAACGTTATGTGTTACAATTGTATGTTGCACAACCTTGTAATATTGATTGTTAACGAGGGTCACTTCAGGTTCACAGATGTAGTGAGCTTGTTCCATTAAGACTATGCCTGTGCCCTTACCTGCTCTCATAATGGGGAGACTCATCATTTTCAATATCTCACAAGGCTGCCTTTTCTTTGTGTGTAAGATTAAATCATTTAAACTTGCTTTCATGATTAAACGTGTGTGTGGAAGGAAAACCTGCAATGGTTTAATAAGGGGTGGGGTTATGCATGCTCTTTCTTTTAAAGCTAAGTGTAGTAGTGGGCTCTTCATTTACATCTATTACATCCTTTAAAAGAATTTTAGGGTTTCATTTTTCTGAGATAGAGCCATATGTCCAGGAGGAGGTTGGGCAGGTTAGCCCTTTGTGTTGGGATGAATGTGAACACTTTATTGAGCACTTGCTAATGTTCAGTGGGGATCGCTCCATTTGTAAGATTAAAAACAGATGATGAGTGGATCATTTCTCCCTGGGCCTCTACTGAAAACAGGATCTGTGGAACCTAGTCGGACTTTCCCAGTCAACAAATGTTAAATTAAAAAAAAAAATTTCAACCTGATCTGAAGGTAGTTATGGCCGTTGATTATTTCTTCTCGGTCTGCCTCTCATTCATCCTCTGTTTGTTGGTGTCTGTACAGTGTTCACTTGTCCTCTGCCTTTTGATGCATGAGTCAAGTTTACACATCCTCTGACACTTTGTATTTGCCCCCCCCCCCCAATAGGTTCATAGGTTGGTACTGGGCTATCTGCCCAAAGGCCTTATATTAGCCCAGCCATGTTGTGCGGTATTCACCACCCCTTTAGTAGTTTCCTAAACCCTTGTACTAGCAGCTAGTACCCTTGGCCCCTATCTAGTAGTGCTGTTGGTGTGATCCCCGGTGTGAACTTTCTGTTACCCATCAAGGTTCCTCTTGAAGAGTAATAGTGACGGGCTCTGTCTTATGTAGATCGGGACCCTGTTCCATAGTAAGGGAAGTCTCTGCAAAGGAAATCTATCCCTCCAGCATGTTCTATTCATTGTTGTGTTGAGATTTATATCCCTAGAGCATGTAGCTCAAGTAGATTTGGTTTTGCTAAGATGGAGCATGTTCAACAATTCTGGGTTGGACATGGCTCTGTACATTAGACAGAGATCGCCTCTGAGAAAGCGGTATGCAACAGAGAACAGACTTAGCTTTTTCAATCGTGCTGCATAGGGCAACTGTTTGAGGCCAGTAATCCTCTTGATTAGGTACCTCTGTGGTCTCTCCAGCTGCTGGAGATGTCTAGCCAGGTACATTCCAATTGGTGCATTGTACTCAATAATGGGACTGATGAGGGAAGAGTAGAGGGGCACCATTACATCCTTAGATCTTGATGCAAACCCTTTTGTGATCAGATGGGTCACATAGAAGGATTTTCTAACCACTTTGGCAGCATGGTTATCAAAGGAAAGCTGACTATCTACTTTGGTCCCTAGATCCCTTATTTCTTCTTCAGATTTCAGGGGATTACCTCTTATGTTGTAGTTTGCGGGTACTCTGTTTTTTCCAAAGGGGATTACTACACATTTTTTTGCATTTAGCTTGAGACCATGGCTTTGACACCATGCATCAGTCTCATTTAGGCCCTTCTGGAGGATCTCCATGTTAGCCAGAGACTCTGTTATACCACCCAGTTTGCAGTCGTCTGCAAACTTAGTCAGCCACAGCCCTTCTCTGCTTGTCTGTACTTCTGAGAAGTATATGCCAAACAGGAGGGGCCCCAGGACAGAGCCCTGAGGCACACCACTTGTTACTGGTCTAGATTCGGACATAGACCCCGCTACTCTTACTTTATGGGATCTGTCTGAGAGCCAGTTTGCGATCCATCTTGTGACGTAAGGGTTTATGCCCAGGCTGGTGAGCTTATCAATAATACCTCAGTCCTCAGTGTAAACTGTCTGCGTATGGTGTCCATTTGGATTTGGGGAAAAAATTGTCATCAGTTTGTCCAAATGAGTGTTGGGGGTCAGATCTGAAGGACCAGCCATAACATTAAGGGAAATGTGTTCCTCTGTAATATTGGAGTTGGCCTGAACTGAAGGGCTGTTTATTGTTGGCGCACTAGTGATATTTTCATGTTGTAAACAGCCAGCAGCAGCTCTGATTATGTTCTTTCCATGTTGCCTATAAGGAGTAAATGGTCTGGGACCAGACTTAGTCCACTGATCGTTCGTTAAAGGGTGGGCTAGCTGGTTCTGGTAGTGGGTTAGATCTCTTTGTAGTTTCTGCATTTTTCGGTGGACTAAAGTTGCTACATGTCTTTTGATCCTTGGGAAAATTCCATAAAAAAAATATGTTGGTGTTGTGCAAAAAACGGAGTGTTGCAAAATCCTAGAATGCAGGTCAGAATTTTCTTTTCTAAGACCATCAAGTTTTGAAATATTATTAATAAGAACACTTAAAGTCTGTAATCCAGCCTCATTGTAAATCTTGACCAAATCAGTGTAAAGAGCAGAGACTATAGTGGTTTGATTAGGAAACATTATAACACCGTAAACCATGAGGAACGATTTTATAATGCAGACAACTGTAAAGGTATAAATTGTCATATTCAATGTTTTTAAAAATGGTGAGCAACCTTTATAGTTTAAATAGCATAGGTTTATAGTTTTTCACTTGTAAATCACTTTCCTGATTTTTTTGGTTCTGGGAATCATCTCTGTTGTTGGTCAGTGTCATGAAGGAAGGAAGTTACCATGGCCATTCTTATTTAAGAAATCCAGGAAGTTATTGAAGTTTTGCTGACTGTACGTCTGTACATTTGGAGCCAAAGGAAAACATATGTATATCTATATATATATCTATATATATATATATATATATATATATATATATATATATATATGTATCTATATGTGTGTGTCTGTATATCTAGCTATATATATGTTGTATGCATCTCTATCTCTATGTATTTATATGTAATATATATATATATATATATATATATATATATATCTATAACGATATATATATATATATATATATATATATATATATATATATATATATATATGGTTTATTATTGGAATTTTGAAAAAAAAAACAAATTTGTAACTAAATATCGAAACAAACCGAAAATGTATATTTTTGGATGTCCAGAGTGTCGTAAATCATCAGTAATTGCCAAAAATGTCAAATTCGACATTTTATGGCAATTACCAAACATGCCATACTTGCATTGAAGTCCCATACTCCTGTAAGGAATTTCCCCTTTTTGCAGGGAGCAAGCCACCCTGCAGCTCCCTTGTGGGGGGGCTATGTTATGCCCACGCACCCCTTGCTAACTGTATACTCCAACTCCGAAATCGCACTACAGTGCATAAAGGGATGAATTTCCCTAACCACCTGACCATCCTACAGAAGGGCCCCACTGAGACAGATGCCTGGTGTCAGAGCCATGGCCTCAAGCTCAATGCCAAAAAGTACATTGTCATCCCCTTTGGTAAAAACTCTGTACCCATGAACTACCACATAGACAGTAGTCTACTTAACACCAAATGTGTGATGAGACCTTGGGACCCAGGTGGACAGTAGTCTCTCCTTTGATAATCACATCACCACAGTAGTCAGGAAGTCCTTCTATGTGGTACACCTCATCACAAAAGGGTTCTCATTCAGGAAAAAAAGGGTCATTGTTCCCCTCTACTTGACACTCATTAGACCCATTATAGAGTACAACGCCTCTTTTGAAATGTACCTCACAAGACATCTGCAGCAGCTGGAAAGGCCACAGAAGTACCTCACAAAGAGAATTACTGGCCTCAAACAGATACACTACACTGACAGTCTCAAAAAACCTCCAACTTTACTCCGTAGTATATCGCCTACTCCAAGGTGATCTCTGCCTAACATATAAAGCTATGTCAAACCCAGAACTGTTGGACATGCTACACCTAAAGAAATCCCAATCCCTCTGAGCTACATGCTCTAGGGACTTAAACCTTGTCACCACAATAAACAGGACATGATGGAGGGATAGATTCCTGTTCCAGAGACTTCCCATACTCTGGAACAAGCTACCAATCTATGTCAAGCAAAGTTCCTCATTAGCACTCTTCAAGAAAAATCTTGATGAGTGGATGGGAAATAGGAAATACACACCAGGATCACTTCTGTGTCTCTGCTCGACAGTGGCACAGGAAAATAACTTTCTTGGGTGGCGTAAGCCAGGGAATCTTGTTGGCTAAGATTACTTAGGCCCTTGGCCCGATAGCCTATTACCTACCTATAATAGGGTTTACTTTGACTTTGACTTTGTATCACTCCAGATGACTGTGATAAAAAATAATGGCCATGTATTGTATTTCAGCTCTGTGAACTTTCAGGCAAAGAGTAATCACACATTACAAGTATTCCAAGTTAATTCACACAAATCACATTAATCCTGCAAAGCCAGATTAGTACTGTTTAAACTGAGAAAAATGTCAGTCAGTCAGTTAATTTTTACCGACAGTACCCACCACCACCCAGCAGTTATAGGTAAAACTGACATCTGTATATTGTATTTCAGCTTTGTTCTATGAAAACGGTAGTCACAAATTAAAGTATTCCAAATTCCTTCACACAAATCACAGAAATTCTGCATATTCAGAACAGAGAACAAAAAGCAGCTGCTGGCTATATTCCTCCCACTGTCAGGCCAGCATTTTTATCTCCTTATTATTAATTTAGTTAGTAGAACACAAGCTTTGCATCAACAAACATTTTGTGAGGAAAAAGAAGCACAAAACTCCTACGTCTGACATTTTAACTGACTGTAATCCACAGTGCCATAGATTACCAGAAAAAAAAATACATATTTTGTAACCTCTTACCATAATAAATGTGGACAAAGTAAAACAATGGCAGAGGGATAAGGGACCAGATCAGGGACAGATTTTAAGTATTATTCTTATAAATGTGGAAATTTGCTAAAATAACAAGTTGGCATTAGCATGCATTTTTCTGAAGGACGTGAAGTCTGAAACTTAAATGTCACTCACTATTTAGTGATTTCTATCATCAATGATTTGTTAGAAAACCACAAATCTTATGTGGAGCAGACCAAAATTTGATCCAAAAATCAAAGCAGTTGACAGATATGCTGACAGATAGCAGGGCAAGCAAAATCATGCATGTTTTGCAAAAAAATTAGGAACAGCTAAGGACTTGCGATCCCCAGCCATCTGAAAGATCTGATTATATATTCTAGAAATAAAAATAAATTAATATATAAATACTTACCTCATGTCATTGTTAAACTTTTTCTTCTCACTGGTCTCTCACAGTTTGAATTTGTTGGTAGGTTGTAGGCAGGAGGTCAGCAAATCGAATGACCAAGTCCACCAGACTTCTGCTGTATGGAAGTTTTTCATTTATTTATTTTTTATAGTAAAGACACATAGCTTTTATTTACTATAAAAATAAATAAATAAATACTCGAAAAGCACCCCTACAATAGGAGCGAAAGCTGCACCCTAGGGGTCAGCCTCGTTGGCCATTGCCTAAGGCTGTTAATATGATCAGAAGCTTCATTTACCCTGGAATGCAAAACCAGGGCAGAATCAAGTTAATCCTAGCACTGTTACCCTCAGCTTGTTGTGGTTGTACTTATACTGCTGAGGGTACTGATATGCACAATGCCTTTACATGCTGCTTTTAATTTCGTGTACAGAGAATAAATGTTGTCATTGGCATGAATGGATTTCTGTTTGGGGTAGTATGTTTGGGGTGCTAGGAAGGTCATCCCAATGCTGCATATTCATACTGGTATAAATAGACCTTTTTGGACTGACTGCAGTGGTATGTTATGGTGTGGTATGGATTCGATACTTGCCACAGAGCTTCAGTGAAGCAAAACCAAATCTGATGACATTGGTTTGTTGCATTGCCACAGTTTAACTTAAAAACAGATTGGATTACTTTTGTGTATAAATTAACGTAATGCAGCCCAAAAGACCATACTGCATGCCATTGTACTACTACTGCTTGGGCAATGGTATGGAGTGGACCAGGTAGATCTGACTCCGCTATGTACAGAGTGCAAAATCTTGCCCCCCCATGGTACATTATGGTTCGTAGTATACAATATGAGCACTCAGTTTTATACAGGTGACTATCAGACTGGAAGGATGTTGATTGGGTCTGTGATATGGGGAAAAAATCATAAACTATGTTTATACCTCTTCATGTTATACAGTTTGTAGCTGTAGAGTGTAGCTTGTAACGCTGTTTTGATGCAGTCAGTAGCAACTGAGAGAATCCTGACATTTAAGTTAATTGACTAATATACTTGAAATTAATATTTTCAGCCAAAACCCAGACCATATGCACAAGTCAAGTTATTAAGAATTATAATTAAAAAAAAAAAAAAAAAAAAACAGATGTCTTTCCTGTTGCAATATTCCAGTATTGATGGGTTATCTCTCCGACCAGCATTCCAAGGCCAAAACCTATACACTCATACATTTGGTGTATGACCTCACAGGCCGCAGACATAGGAGAATAAGATCCTCGGGTCATCTTGCTGTGCCTGTCCGCACACAGGATTGTTGGTCCTGTTAGTCTGCTTTCCGTGTTGTTGCTGCTGTTGGTATTGCTTGGACTTATTCAGATGAGTCGCCCATTTATGAAACTTCTTTTTTCTTGTCTGCCTTCAAAAAGATTTGTTAATGTCAGTTAAGAGAGGGCAGTGTACTGACTGTGGTTGGTTAATCTCTTATTAAGACTGTTATTCCCAGTATTTATTCTCTCTATGGGGCTGAACACAATTACAGAAATTGTAAAATCTATTAATCGTTTCTTCCAAAAATCCTTTATGGCTTTCTGCATTAAATGCCTTCTTAGAGACGTATTGTCTGAAGTCCCTCGCACAAACCAGAATGGCAAAACCTTTGGCCTTGGACATCCTGCTTGCACTAAGAAGAAGTCCAAGAGAGCAAAGCCTGCATTTTCCACCGCCTGGCCTGATTTGGATGCTCCAATTTACTGCTAAGATAGTGTTTCGTTTGATCGTCATATGATTTCTGTTAACTTATTCTTTCTGTAAGCTTGTGTGACCAAACATTATTATAGTACACTAAATGCATAATCAAACATTATTATAGTACACTAAATGCATAATCAAACATTATTATAGTACACTAAATGCATAATCAAACATTATTATAGTACACTAAATGCATAATCAAACATTATTATAGTACACTAAATGCATAATGCTTGTGTATGATTTTAAAGAAACACTTCATGCCTTATTGGTCGTGTAATGATGCAAACAAAATTGCCAGAATAAATGTAGGACTTTACATTAAGGAGTATATTGACAAGTTACAGACACGTGTTTCCTCTTTTCTTCCCAAGCCACACCAGTGCCTGTCACATGTGTAGTTCTATTTTGTACTTTAAACTCGACTTAATAACCTGGAGTATCTTTTTGTGTGTTGTTAGCACTGCTATAAAGTTCCTGCTCTATACTCTTCTTCTGGTCCTGGTATATCTTGGTTATGCTGCTGGTGACTTTTACAAAAGTGCTTTCCTTATATTTTCACACACACACACACACACACACACACACACACACACACACACACACACACACACACAAACACAAGCACACTATACACACAAACACACTTCTGTTACTTAGCTTCTATGTTGTGATTACTACAGCTAAATATGCAAGTGCTTTATCCATCTTTTGAGTATGGCTGCAAAACACTGTATGGTTTCTACCATAATTGACCCCTTTCTGTACATCTTATTAGTGGTACTTAAACAATTCAAGAAATGTTTTCCCTCTCAAAATATACACTTTACTGCCACGACTGTACTTTCTTGGCCCATGGTGAGTCTTTCTTACAAAGCATTTCTTCGAAAACAAGCTGTGGTTTCTGGACTTGCTTTTATATAGCTCTAGCTTTCCTTTAAAATACATCAGCCACTTCTCAAAGTATGCATGCAGCACACTAGACTTCTGTGTAATACACAAGGGTATCCTATAGTTTGAGGTTGATATGTGGAAAACAATATCTCTCACCCATACAGTTAAATATGCTAACTATTGGAATATCCCATGTTAACAGGAAATGAATTAGTTTAGGGATGATAAGCACAAATTACAGGACGAACCTTGCCAAATGATTTGTAATAGTAAATGATTGTTTGTATAGGTGTTTCTATGTAACCAATAACTCAAGGTCAGAATCAAACCCGGTACCTTGCATCTGTGAGGTAAACACCTTAAGCATTATGCCAACCCTGGTGAATAATTCTTGCAACAGCTGGAGCAAGGTAGGAAGATAAAGTTGCTTTAATTGTATGAACCACACAAGAAAACTCTTAAGGTGATCTACTGAATTAACATTCCAACACTTAAAGCTTTCCTTAATATTTTAGGAGCTGTAATGTGGAAGAAGACAGGGTACAGGAATGACGTTTGTGATTTCTGCTGTGCGGGATTCTTCAATACGCATTGGATGTGCTCCAAGTGTGGGTTCCAGGTGTGTCTGCAATGCTACAGCTCAAAGAGAAAGCAACACATCGAGGGTAACAATGGTCTTTTCTTTGTCCGTCTCATTTGTGGTTTGATATGTTTTCTTTCCTCCAGTTTTTCTTATTTTCATTTACTAAACCTTCATTGTTTTCCCTGATTGCCTAGACATTTTTAAACTGCCTTTAACTACTAGTTTCATTCTTCTTCCACCTTTGCAACGTTAAATTATCTTCACAGACTCAGATGCAGGCAGTGCACTGTTACAGATACCTTTTGTTTATCACTGCTGCAAAGTTAATGTGTGCTCTGTACCTGATATAGAAGTTTAGGTGGGCTGGCAGGTATTGTTATTAATTACCTTGTGTGTAATATGATGACTACCTGGAGTAGGTAAGTAAGCACCATCTGTACAGTGGCTATGATGCGGTTCCATTACTTGTCATTTAACAGGGTTACAAGGGACAGTTTAGATAATGTCTCTGGTTCAGAATCAGTAGACACTGCTGCACACTGCAGCTTTTTTGTGGTTCCACATAACTCTGTGCATGGAAGGTTCTGTCCTATGCATGAGCAGAACCTGTGTTGGTTTAGGATAAACTAATGGAACCTTCTATTAGCCGAGTATTTGGCTCCCTGTTCCCTCAAAAGTTTTCTTGCTAATGTGATACAAACATATATGAATTGATTATGTAGTCCTGCAGTTCCATTGTATCGGGTAGCCTCTAGCTGATGTCACCTGTTATAACAAATGTTTACTATGGGATAAATGCCCTTTCTTCATAACTTTACCATTTTCAGTGGGTTACTGCAGTCCCCAACTAGAAGAGATACACACACACACACACACACACACACACACACACACACACACACACACACACACACACACACTTCTATTGCAGTGATAAATAAAGTTTCTTTGTACTTAACAATTTGTTTCCCTTACTAACATAGAATCTGTCTATTCAATATCTTGTATAGCCATGTTCCATGTCCCATAGCAAACATGCTAACTTTACTCATGATACCTTAACTTAACACATCTGTGTGTTTTTATTACATGTTTAAAGCGATAGCAGCCAGGATTTATAGATTGTAACACTGTAACTGAGGTTTGCAAGCCATTCAGTTTATTAGCAGATGATATACTATAAAGGGGTATTCTTCAGAGGCTGATAGTTCTTCTGATGTATGGTTTTAGTATCCTTAAATGACATTGTCATTTAAAGTCTAGTTGTAGAAAGTGTAGGTTTTAAATAATGGCATCTGAAATGCTAGTAAATAATATTGGCAAATAACCTAAGGAGAAAAAATACTTTAGGCAGCAACCATCATAGTACCTGTGATAAAAAAAAAAAAAAAAAAGTATTGTGCGGGATCATCTTCTGAGCTTAACTGATCTGACACTCATTTTTTTTAGACGTTGACTTTTAGAATTAAAAACTATAAAGGATGATTCCTCAGATGTAGCTATGTAGTAGGAATAAAATTTTAAATATCAAAGCCAAAGAGGCCTGTTACTTGGGAACTCTCCTGTTTGGAGTATACTTCTCTAAAGTCAAGGCAAATGTAGAGGGCCTTTGGCTGACCGAAGTTTGCTGTTGACTGCAAACTGGGTGGAATCATTGAATACCCGAAAGATGCCAATATCCTATAAAAGGGACTGACACAGACAAATAACTGGTGCCAGACCCATGGCCTGAAACTCAATGCAAAAAAAATGCATAATTATACCTTTAGGGAAAACAATCATCCATTGCAACTTATAACATTGATAACACTTCCCTAAGAGTAGATCTAGTAATAAGGGCCTTAGAAATTCAGATTGATAGTAACCTGAACTTAGATCACCATCTGTCCATGGTGATCTACTTCTATATGGAGTAACTTAAAAGTAAGGGCATGGCATCCAGATTTAAGAAGATCATAGTCCCACTGTGCTCCACCCTTGTTAGACCAATAATCAAGTACACTGCACCCTTTGGCATGTACCTGACCAAACATTAGCAACAGCTGGCATGGCCACATAGGTTTCTCACTAAAAGAATACTGGGTGTAAATAATATGTCCAGTGTGGACTGCCTCAAAGCCCTGTCCCTGTACTCGATCTCCTACAGACTACTGAAGAGCGATCTATGCTTAATATACAAGTCGTTCTCCAATCCAGCCCTGATGGATCTGTTACACATTCGCAAAAACATAAGGCACTAGAATTACCCAATCAAGTGTCTAAATCTCATTTATGATGTAAACAAAACCTGTTGGAGGAACAGGTATCTGTCTCAGAGATTATGCTTTCCCTGGAACAGACTCCCCATTTGTGTGAAACAGAGCTCTCCCCTAAGCCTGTTCAAATGTAATTTGGACCAATGCATGGGAAATCACAAATTCACCCCTGGTTTGTCACCTGTGGTCATTATGGACAGGGAATGTTTGTAGATGCCCTAAGACACAAGCGTGTACCAAAGCTGTTCTAGCCCATGGGCATAGATAATCATGAATGGCTTAACTTCCTGTGACTCAATGAAAGCACACACTATCAAAAAATAACATTTCCAAATTAAGACTATACCACCAAGCACCTGCTGATGAGTCAAACATGAAACACACTTTCTTAATTAAAGGACAGCTGTGGTCAGAATTCCCATGGGGTGCTGTCTGGTTAAGTAGTGGCTCAGTCAAACTAATAAAATCTTATCATTCTGGTCTGTATTTAAGAAAATTGGATTTGGATACGTCTATCAAATGGTCGTTCATTTCCAGTGCATCATCTACTTGGTCAGACTTTTGGATTTTTGACTGGCTCAGTCACACAGTAGTCAAATGGCAGTAGAAGGACTCATATCCTGTACTCCTGACTATACCAAGCCGCTCATTAACTTTTCAGAGGCTTAATCCTTAACAATATATTCTTTTTTTTCTACCTCAAAAAGTGGGGTTGCTATATTGCTTCATTTTTCTTTTTACTGTATCTCAATCTTTGCAGTAAGCAGAGCAAAAAAAGAAAATGTTATTCTCCATGCCACTTCTAGTCTGCCCCAACTGTGTGCCCCCTAAGTTGAAGAAGAAAAACAAATTGAAGGTTCTTCCCCTCCTGCACCACTCATCTGCTATTTAAAAAAAAAAACTTTTTGCTTTTATACACTGTAGCAAATTGCTTACAGAAATAAGGATTCCTCTGCTTGAATGTCAGTAATTTGTGTCGCATTCTGTTTTATTCTTCCGTAAAATGAAATGGTGTGGTGGCCATATTGACATTATTCTTCCCACAGTTTACTGTCTGTTCCCATAATGTGAAATCATATCATATTTTAATTTCTTGATGTCACCTCGCCATTCACATAGAATAGATATACTCTAAGTGCTTTCTTTCCATGTTTTTACAGACAGTAATTTTTTAAATATGCCTTTTGATTTTTATTAGTCACGAGTACATAAGCAGATAGTTACAGGCCAGTCCTTGGTACAGACCGATACTCTGGCCAGATGTGGTATTACTTTAAGGCTCTGAATGATCTTGTTACAGGTACCTCTCACCAGTACGCTTGGTGTGTTAGTTACAGGTGTTAACTTTCTGTCATTCTTTTATATGCTGCCAACACATCTGTAAGTTAAAAAAAAATCACTTTTGCCCTGGACCATATAATGTAGTAGCCTTTGATTTATTATCTCAGAAATTTCCCATAATATGTATGCCTTTGTAATTTTCAATAAATTATTACTTTTGAATGCATGTATGTGCCCTTAAAGACTGTTTATTTTAAATAGTTTACCACTATTGAGAAAAATGTATATTTTTCCACATTCTGAACTCGAGTTTCTTTGTAATATATTTTTCTGGCTTTGAATAAGAAGGTATTGCATCACATGCATTAATTATACTGTTGTGCAGAAGGCCCGAGGAAGCACAAGCATTACTACACTGTTGTGCACAGGGCCAGAGGAAACATGAGCATCACTACACTGCTGTGCACAGTACCCAAGCAAGCACACACATCACTGCACTGTTGTGCATAGGGACAGAGCAAGCACATGCATCACTACACTGTTGTGCACAGGGCCAGAGAAAGCACGCGCATCACTACACTGTTGTGCACAGAGCCAGAGGAAACATGAGCATCACTACATTGTTGTGCACAGTGCCAGAGCAAGCACACACATCACTGCACTGTTGTGCACAAGGATAGAGCAAACACATGCATCACTACACTGTTGTGCATAGGGCCAGAGAAAGCACGTGCATCACTACACCGTTGTGCACAGAGCCAGAGGAAACATGAGCATCACTACATTGTTGTGCACAGTGCCAGAGCAAGCACACACATCATTGCACTGTTGTGCACAGGGACAGAGCAAGCACATGCATCACTACACTGTTGTGCACAGGGACAGTGAAAGCACATGCATCACTACACATTTGTGCACAAGGCCAGAGCAAGCACACACATCATTACAGTGTTGTGCACAGTGCCAGAGGAAGCGCACACATCAGTACACTGTTGTGCACAGGGCCAGAGGAAGCACACACGTCAGTACACTGTTGTGCACATGGCCAGAGGAAGGATATGTATCACTACACATTTGTGCACAAGGCCAGAGGAAGCACATGCATCATTACAGTGTTGTGCAAAGGGCCAGAGGAAGCACACACACTCATTACACTGTTGTTCACAGGGCCAGAGGAAGCCCACACATCACTACACTTTTGTGCACAGGGCCAGAGGAAGCACACAAGTACATGCATCACTGCACTTTTGTGCGCAGACCAGAGGAAGCGCATGAGTGCATGCATCACTACACTGTTGGGCACAGACCAGAGGAAGCACACACATCTTTAAGCAACAGAAATGCTTTTCAGCAATGGATATTTTATTTTGTGGTGTATATTGCTGGGGGTGGTAGGTTTATAAATAAAGTACATTCATTTTTTTATAGAATATATGAACAGAGTTGTATTCATGAATTACTCTGAAAAAATTTTGAAAATAAAAGTTGTTCCTTTGCTAAAGAAAGCAGCAGTGTTATGGGTCTGAATTTGCAGACTGCATTGTATACCTTTGTTATTTAGGCCATTTTATCTCTGTATTTTTGGTCAGCAGATTGCAGTGTATGCCGATAACTTATGACATTGAAGTAGTTTTATCCTAGACAGAGATGTAGCTGGCTAGCGTCTAGTGCCACTCTCCAAACTGTTATCCCTCAACTTTAATTTTTGTAGGGAAAAAATGGTAATCTGCTTTGAAAAACTGTGGCATACTGCTTGCTACAATTATACCACTCAAGATGCATTAAAGCTAGTGCTTCACTTCAGTTCTGACCACAAAAACAGTATCTCCATACCAGCATTCAGAAATGTCGATACATCAATGTATACTGTACAGACCAATCAACATCTTCCGATTGGCCCCCAAACACCTAGTGTCCTTTGCCCCATCCTAGCTTTGCTTGTGATCCCAGATCCCAAATTTCAGTATATACTTATAATGTTAATCTTTCAGGTGTTTTCATCACAGATCTCAGGATTTCAGCATAGTAGATTGTAATGTCTGCTTATAGCATCTGTAGTTTTTTATGTTGAACTTTAGGCTGTCAATCCCTGATAACTAGTGATCTACCCTACAACTCAGTCAGGCCATTCAATTATCTCAGAGTTGAAGGACTGGAAACCACTGGGTAGTAAAAGCAATGCTATTTCAGGGAATTGGAGCATTTACCTTAATGCCCTATCAGCTGTCCTGTACACATCCACTGTGTCCCAAGCATTTCTCATGCAATGAGTGTATATGAAGGCCATGTCTCCATCTTTAATAAGAAACTTTCCTTGAAAACGCCTGCCCACCACCACCCGAAGGCAAAGCACCTCCAGTGATCCCTAGTCGCACTCATGGATTTTACATGGAGTCGGTTCTTCTGGGGTTCCACCCTTGTTCCTCTCCCCAGGAAAAAGAGGAGTGAGCAGGCTCTTACTTCA
Source organism: Protopterus annectens (assembly GCF_019279795.1). Classification (NCBI taxonomy): domain Eukaryota; kingdom Metazoa; phylum Chordata; order Ceratodontiformes; family Protopteridae; genus Protopterus; species Protopterus annectens. Next base: position 129,031,580 of record NC_056728.1, read on the forward strand.
TCATTCCTGTCTCCCCTGACCATCAGCTCCATTACCCAGGCTGGTAATCGAACACTGGCCAACTAGGTTATAATTGTGGCTTTATCCCTCTGTACCATAGAGCTCACTAACTTTTTTGTTCCAAAAATTAAGCGTGGTTTTCTTGCTACTATATTTCATGTACAAAACTGAGGCAAGCTTTTGACTTCTGCCCAGCAAAGTTAAACTGCACTTTTTAAATGCAACTGAAGGATATGAACAGGGCTTGAAAATGCAACAGCCGCGTTTACGAGGAGCACTTTAAAAAGTTAGCATTACATGTGAGAAATTTAAAAACTGCTGAAAATAATGGTCTTAATTAAAAGCTAACATGCACTGAAAATGTTAATATTCATCATCTGATTTGTAAACTAATCCGGACTGCTCAGAAATGGCAGGCAGCTAGAAGACTTGGATATATGACTACGCATCTGCTGACCATTGCGGTCTGCGATGGTTTTACATAGACTGCTGTAATGCAATGCAAGTGAGTGTAAGAATCAAACTCTCTGGGTGTCGTATTCCTGTATTTATAGTTGGTAAGCAACACGTGCAAGTAGCCTTACTGAATATGCATCATCCTTTTATTTTCATTAAGAGACTGTGTGTCTACCAGTTTAAATGCACTGTCCAACCACAACTCCCCATCACAATAATACGCGGAGAGGATTGCAGTATTACACAGTGCTTTAGAATATACACTGCGAGGTCCATTGTCATAGTTTTTGATTGATAACATATTCAAAATACCCTTATCCTGTAGTTTAGCGCTTTAACTCCTGTAATCTACTTGACAGAAGAAAATATTGGAAAAGAAACCCCCCGCATCCTATGGTGATCTGTAACATTATTCTTATTGACCCCCACCCCCCAAATCTGATCTCCGTAATGTTTCATTAACTCAAACAAAAATAGCATCTATGATACTTGAGTTCTAAGTGATCAGGTATACACTTAGCATTGTGTGTGGGGGGATATGTAGGAAGCCCCCCCCCCCAAATGCATTCTGGATGTGCTAACACATTTCAATAGATATTTGTCATCTATTGAACTGAAGAAAGATTTCAGCACTTGCCTACAATCACACAATGATTTACAAAATCAGTTTTTTGAACAACACTGCATTATTTCATTTGTTTATGAGGCTATGTGACTCATTGTGCTGAAAAATTTGTGTAAAATTATCAAGATTTTTATTTAAAATATGCTTACTGGTTGAAATATATCAGACTCAGAATGCCCACTGAAACACATTGTAGTATTTCATTTGTTGTGTAGCTTGGCTCTGGGGGAGTGAATCAGCTTTTTTGTATGACAGATTGTGGAATTAAATTTCCATATAGAAAGTATAAATATCAAAAACTGGACTCAAATAAAAATTATTGGTTGTTTGTGCTCGTCTGCATGTTAGTCATGTGGATTATATACTTGCTCATGTGTGGTTGTTTGTCTGTGCTCATCTCTGTGTTAGTCATGCGGATTATATACATGCTTGTGTTTGGTTGTCTGTCTGTGCTCGTCTCTGTTAGTCATGCGGATTATATACATGCTTGTGTATGGTTGTTTGTCTGTGCTCGTCTCTGTTAGTCATGCGGATTATATATATGCTTGTGTTTGGTTGTTTGTCTGTGCTCGTCTCTGTTAGTCATGCGGATTATATACATGCTTGTGTATGGTTGTTTGTCTGTGCTCGTCTCTGTGTTTGTCATGCGGATTATATACATGCTTGTGTGAGGTTGTTTGTGCTCATCTGTGTGTTAGTCATGCGGATTTTATACATGCCTGTGTTTGGTTGTTTGTGCTCGTCTCTGTGTTAGTCATGCGGATTATATGCTTGTGTGTGGTTGTTTGTCTCTGCTCGTCTCTGTGTTAGACATGCGGATTATATACATGCTTGTGTGCGTTTGTTTGTGCTCGTCTCTGTTAGTCATGCGGATTATATACATGCTTGTGTATGGTTGTTTGTCTGTGCTCGTCTCTGTGTTTGTCATGCGGATTATATACATGCTTGTGTGAGGTTGTTTGTGCTCATCTGTGTGTTAGTCATGCGGATTATATACATGCTTGTGTTTGGTTGTTTGTGCTCGTCTCTGTGTTAGTCATGCGGATTATATACATGCTTGTGTGTGGTTGTTTGTCTCTGCTCGTCTCTGTGTTAGTCATGCGGAATATATACATGCTTGTGTGTGGTTGTTTGTGCTCGTCTGTGTGTTAGTCATGCGGATTATATACATGCTTGTGTTTGGTTGTTTGTCTGTGCTCATCTCTGTGTTAGTCATGCAGATTATATACATGTTTGTGTGTGGTTGTTTGTGCTCATCTGTGTTAGGCATGCGGATTATATACATGCTTGTGTTTGGTTGTTTGTGCTTGTCTGTGTTAGTCATGCGGATTATATACATACTCGTGTGTGGTTGTTTGTTTGTGCTCATCTCTGTGTTAGTCATGCGGATTATATGCATGCTTGTGTATGGTTGTTTGTCTGTGCTTGTCTCTGTGTTAGTCATGCAGCTTATATACATGCTTGTGTGCGGTTGTTTGTGCTCGTCTGTGTGTTAGTCATGCGGATTATATACATGCTTGTGTTTGGTTGTTTGTCTGTGTTAAGTCATGCGGATTATATACATGCTTGTGTGTGGTTGTTTGTCTCTGCTCGTCTCTGTGTTAGTCATGTGGATTATATACATGCTTGTGTGTGATTGTTTGTGCTCATCTCTGTGTTAGTCATGCGGATTATATACATGCTTGTGTGTGGTTGTCTGTGCTCGTCTCTGTGTTAGTCATGTGGATTATATACATGCTTGTGTGTGGTTGTTTGTGCTCGTCTGTGTGTTAGTCATGTGGATTATATACATGCTTGTGTGTGGTTGTCTGTGCTCATCTCTGTGTTAGTCATGCAGATTATATACATGCTTGTGTGTGGTTGTTTGTCTGTGCTTGTCTGTGTGTTAGTCATGCGAATTATATACATGCTTGTGTGTGGTTGTTTGTCTGTGCTCATGTGCATGTCTGCAGACTGACACATACACACACACACATTTTTATGTTTGGAGTTTGTGGAGCAAATAAAAAAGTCTGATACAGAGGTCAGTTAATTTCTGTTGTGTCTGTGATCTGGTGCCAAAGGATTGCCTAGATGGACAATGACTGTGTGGCCAAAGGCCACCTCACCTGTTTTAAAAAGATATGTTTAGAGCTTACTGCGCTTAGCCTGCCATCTGGTGAAACCAGAGAGGTGTGACATTCAAATTTGGTATTTGGTATGGATGTTAGCAAATAGCCAGTGATGTAAGGCTCTTATATGCCATTGTGCACTTGTGCCTACTTAGAATATATGACAAAATACCTCTAAATGTCTTGATGGTACAATACTGTGAGATCCCATCTCCTGCCTGATCACTCTGGCACATGAGTGACCATTGTCCACTGAGTCTGGTTACAGGGTCCTGGCTGGTGCTCTCACTCTGGGGTAAAAGCTTAACTAATGGGGTTGGAAGAGAAGGAATTGTGTAATGAGCTACTGGGGCATAATGGCAGTGATGTATACAAACAGTAAGAAGCAAACTAAAAGTAAAGTATCATAAATAATGTGTTTTCTTGGTGTATGTTAGAATACAGGCATAAGATGTAGATACAGGGACTGCACTCTCCTGTGACATCACCAGATATCATCTAGAGTTCTGGTTAGCACAATGGTCTACTAAGCGTGTGAGAGGATTTAAAAGTAGAGAAAAAAGATAATATACTTTACTGTATGAGAATGGGTACAAAGACCAATCACTGCTATCACGCATGGGGGGGTTATAGCTAGAGCAGCATACAGTAAACAGAGTAAAAGTTATCATTATTCATTAACTTTAAAGGGACTTTTGTAAAACTTTTATAAAAGCAACTGGAAGAAGGTAGATTTTGTTTTATAAGACATGCAGTAAAAATATTAAGAAACACAATGTTATGACAGAAATGGAGAAGGGGAAAAAAATAACAAAAACTAAAGCAGAGACTAATGGAAGAAAGCAACTGAAGCAAAAGAATTCAGAACAACTGGGACAGTAATTCTCAGTTTCCTTTTGGATTCCACATGACTGTTGTGCATTTTCTTGACCACTTGCCTGAATGACTTGAACACTAATAACTGATGTGTAATCTTTTTTGTCTCATTTGCTACCATGTATATACCAGGTTGTTTTGCTTATCAAAGTAGGAAGAATTTAGTGGTGATCTTTCTTCACTATACTGGCTATGTTCTTCCCAGTTCAGCTCAACATTCTGTCATCTCAGTAGGCCCTCTTGAAGCTTACCTGGTTATCTGAAGGCTGGGTAGAACAAGACTCCCCTCTACCTCTCTCCTATTAAGGCAGGTAAAGGAATCATCTTGTCTCATTCCTCCCAGAGAAAGGGTAGCTCACTCCAGTGTATGCCAAACTTTTCTCTCTATTGTCCCCATGGCCTGAAGCACCACTCCCTCTTTGGATTTCTGCCATCCATCATTTTCTCTTAGTGTCATCTCATGCCTGGTTTCCAGGGACCTGGTATACTCACTCTGTACTTGCCATCCCTTACTTTACATGAGTGTCTATGTAGTGCAGGGATCCCCTGTATGTTTAGCCACACTTTTATTTATTTTTGTATTTTTAGCATTTTGTTTACTGGGAAAGTCCGACTTTCAATGAAGCCAGTTTTCAGCAGAGGTCCAGGGAGGAAATGCTCCACATGCATGACTTTATTTTATCTTCCCAAGGGTTTCTACTGTTACCCAGGGTCTTACAGAACTCTTGCTTTTATACATCTTTAAGTGGGTGGTAGTCTTTCTATTCTGCAAATTTCTAAACTGGGTCATTTTTGTTTCTGCAATAGGGACTGCACTGGTTTCTTTTGCATTATGCCTTTCTCACTATTTCCAAAGTTTCTTTTTACTTAGATATCCTTCCTATAGTTATATTATGGATAATTTGTTTTATTCATTTATTGTCATTTGTTTACCTGGAAAGTCCGACTGGGCAATTACCCATTTTTAGCAGATGGCTGAGGAGAAAAGCACTAACATATTTCATGAAAGCAATACATTGGAATATAGCAAATGTAAACATTTGATGTTATGTTGTCCTATCTCGCCTTCATTCTTACCGGTTGGGTTCAGAGACGATCTTCGGCTCTGACTCAGCCAAATACTAAAGCTCGAAATCTTTCACGTGGTTTGTGACTGAATACCTATCCCATCATGTAGTGGTGTAATCCCCCAGATCTCATTTGCCATGTAAACAGATTGGAGGTTCTTCATCTTGGCTGTGTTGAATTTTTTTCATAAAAACCTATATTTATTTGTAATTTGCCTCGATAGTTAGTTAGTTACTTATATCCTCCTATAGTGGTTGGCCGTTGCTTCTTTCGTCAGGCTGTGTTGTCCTGTCCCATTTAAATTTTCTACTCCCATCTTAGGGTTTTGTTGTATTTTCTTGTTGAAGCACTGTTTAAGTTAGAAGTGCTTCCAATCACTGTGTTTGTAACCTGTTGTATTCTGGTAGTTAGTTACGCTTGTGCCTGTTTAAGTTAGAGGGCCAAGCGCCCATTTAAGTTAGAGGGTAAAGTTAACCTCCTTCCCTTCTAGAAAATTATATTGTTTCCTTTGAAAACTATATATATATATATATATATATATATATATATATATATATATATATTGTGCAGTTTACACTGATATATATATATATATATATATATATATATATATATATAATCTATATATATATATATATATATATATTAATATAAAATCATTTTAGTTTGTGGTTTTAATTACAGTGTGTTCTAATTCTTCCATTGATAAAAATAATAATAATAGTTGTAGTTTGTTGTTCACGTTGCAATAATGTCTAAAGACCAAAAGGAAACCAAGCCATCTGCCTTTAAAAAAGTGTTAGATGTGCTCCCAGAAAATGTCCTTGACCGATGGTCATAGTATCTGCGTGTACTGTCTCGGAGCCATTCACTTGCAAGAAACATGTACCTTCTGTCATTACTTTTAGGGTTTTACTAAAGAGGAAAAACAAACTTATTGTAAGAGGGCTTCTGCAGTCTCCTTCCTCTGAAAGTTTAGAAAGTCAGAGCTCCTCCATTAAGGCTAAGTCTCCATCTACCAAAATTGGCAAACCTACCAAGAGATCTTCTTCATCTTCTTCTGGTTGTTTGGAACCACCAGAGTAGACAGTAAAAACTATTCAATCAGATTCAAAACCTACTGGATCAGATAAACCAAGCTCCTCGGCGCCACAGATTTTGGAGCCAAGGAAGACTCATTTTCGGAGCCAGTCTCAGGAATTGTTACCGGTCTACCCCACTCTGAGATCTCCCATTTTACAGAGATCTTGCTCACCAATCAGTTCCCCTAGGTCCTCCTGGAGCCTATTGGATGATGACGTGGATAGGGTGCTGCTCAGACTGCTGTAGTCGCTGGCACTGATAAAACTTTTCTCGGCTCCAACCCAGTCAGTTTCATAGTCAATAAAGATCTTTTTGTCCACGTCTATTACTCCTCCGTGCCAAGCTGGAACATCGGAGCCAGAATGCCTGGTACCCATTGTAGTAGAATCTTTGGTGCTGAGACCCACTCTGGGGATTTCAGAACCATTGTCTGCTCTACATCTTTGGTGCCATCCAAGACGTCTAGGAGCTGAAGCTCTCCAGTCGGGTCTGGAGGGGACGCTCTGACCCGAAACTGTTCCGAACTTGCCTCTCAGGGCTTCGGTGCAGGTGAGCTCTGCTCCTACATCGGGTTTGGAGCTGGCCCCCTTGGCGCCGGGGATTCCCTCTGCTTCTTCGGAACCAGAGGTGTCCTCAGAGCCGGGGAATAGCTTTTGAGCTGATAAGGATTGTGCTGTCCCCCCCCGTACAGTTCTACACAAAGGTACTGTTATCCCCCCCCCCCCCCAAGCACCGGCTTCTGTCTCGGCACCAGCCCAACCACAGGACAGTGAAGATTTTGGGCCTCAGGGTGCCCCATTGGGTGAACAACAGTCTCCTTGAGACCTCTCCAGAATACCCTTGTGAGGAGGCTCCCCGGAAGAGACTTTTCAAGAGGAAGTACCTGGACTCACCAGATGAGTCAGTCACCTCGGACACTGACCTCAAGGAGTCAGGAGGGTCCCCACAGTTGCCTTCTGAGGATATCTCCTTTGCGGATATCCTAAAAATCCTTAAACAGAGAGGTGGCTGGTAACCTATCAACCATTCTGATGAGGAGTCGGTGTACCTGAAGGCTTTTAGATCTCAATCTTCAGCCACCTGGGTATCTCTACCTTTTAAGGAACTCATGGAACTAGTTAGTCGAAAGGCATGGGAGTCACCAGATGCAATGGAACCGGTCCCTCGGAGGCCAAATAAATTTATTACAGCCTCAATAGACAAAGAATTTCTTACAAAAGGCATCCTGTAGATGCTATGGTGGTGGCAGCAGCCACTAAGAAGGAACTTTCTGAAACGTCCTCATCTATCTATCCACCGAACAAGGAGTCTCGAACAATGGACAGATATGGGAAGCAACTTTTGCCCTTAGATCGCTGAACTACCTAACGCACTTCACTAGACTTCAAAGAGATCTTCTGAAAAAGTTAGGAAATGGTCTTCAAGGTACATTAGCTGCAGGGGTCTCAGATAAGGTATCCTCTCAGCTATCCATCTTAAACTCCATAGTGGACTCCTTCATGAGACTGATTTCTTATGCAGCAGATGGAGCGAGTAAGGCAGCAGGTTCAGGAGTTTCACTAAGGAGACTCTCCTGGATGCGCTTGTGTAATTTTGCGGAACCTTTCAAGTCTACCTTTGTCAACGCCCCTTTCGATGGTTCCTCACTCTTTGGACCAAAAGTCAAAGACACTCTCACCAGATGCGAGCAGGAAGGAAAAATTCTGCCTGCCATTGGAGTACATTTTTTTGTACCTTCCAGACCCTATCCTAAGGGTCAGAAGGGTGGTAAAATGTGGTTCAAAAATTCTCAGGAAGTTTTTCAAGATGCACAAGGTGAATGCTTCCCCAGGGGCAGAGGGGGAAGTAGTAATGGTAGACATCATCCACGTGGGGGGGGTCCGCAAAATCAGGATGACCATGATTCCTTTCACGGCCGACCCTTCCAGCGCTCCTGAAAAGAGGCCTGCCTGCCCTCCTCTGGAGGCAGTCTGGGGGCATTTACCTTTGTACTCGGAAGCCTGGCTATAGCTCGCAAAAAACAAATGGGTACAAAGTATAATATCCAGAGGTTATTCCATTCCCTTTTGCTTCCCGTTCCACACGTCAGGAAAATCCCAGACGTTCCACCTAGTCAAAGGGAACAGGCAATTGTAGAGATTCAAAAGTTGTTGGACAAAAGAGTCATCCAAAGAGTCCTCGCAGATCAAATAGGATTCAGAACTTACTCAAGGTTCTTTTTAGTGACAAAAAGAACAGGGGACTGGAGACCCATCTTGGATCTCAGCAAACTAAACAAATCCGTAAAGAAGTCAAAGTTCCAAATGGTGACACTGCATTCTTTTCTTCCCTTTTTCGGGAAAGACAATTGGATGTGTTCGATAGACCTCCAGGATGTGTATTACCATATAAAAATAGACAGGCCATCAAGGAGTGATTTGCGCTTCCGGCTGAGAGCCGGTCATTACCAATTCTGAGCTCTGTCATTTGGTCTCACTACAGCCCCCTGAGTGTTCACCAAATGCATGGCAGTAGTCACAGCTCACTTGACGACTGGGATTCCAAGTGTTTCCGTACCTAGATGACTGGCTCCTGACTGCCACCACCAGGCATCTACTACAACAGGCAAGAGAAGCCACATTACAACTTTGTTCTCACTTGAGGATAACAGTAAATTCAAAAAAATCTGCCTTGTTGCTATGTCAGTATATTACATTTATAGGAGCAGATCTCGACACCGTCTCCATGATGACAAAGCTACCTCCGGAGAGAGTCTGTCTACTCAGACAACAGATTTCCAACCTTCTGCCAAGAACCAAAGTGAAAGTGAAAACAGTTTTAAAAGTTCTAGGAACCATGGCAGCAATGATAACCGTAGTTCCCCTAGCCCGGATGCAGATGAGAATTCTGCAGTGGCTCCTTTTTTCTCAATGGTCATTTCAAGAACTTCCCATGTCTCACCAGATCAGAATCAGAGTCATGCAAGAAGGATCTACGATGGTGGCTCCTTTCAGTCAAGTGACATTACCCTACAACAACCTTTTTGTGACAGTGACCACAGACGCCTCCCAGATAGGGTGGGGGGGGGCATTGTCTGGGGAGGGCAGTCCAAGGCACATGGCAGGAGCATGAAGCCCATTTGCAAATCAATGTGCTAGAGATGCGAGCAGTGCTCTTGGTGTTGCAAGCACTTCAGGACTCTCTTCCATTAGGAACAATTGCAATTCAGACAGACAACATGTCGGTGGTCTGGTACATAAACAGGCAAGAAGGAACCAAATCCTATCCCTTTTGCCAAGAGGCACTCAGAGTATGGCAATGGGCTACATCTTCCCAATGCTTTCTACTAGGAATGCACATTCAGGGAAATCCAACGTGATAGCAGACAGACTTAGCAGGCCAATACTCATGCCTCACGAGTGGTCCCTAAAACAAGAGAAAAATGGAGATCATTTTCCGGAAATGGGGCCAGCCTTGCTGTGATCTCTTTGCAATACCCATGAATGCCAAATGCAGCAGCTACTTTACCCTAGTCCCCCTTCTGGGGGAGTCACCAAGGGACACACTTGTACATGACTGGCCCCCAGGACTTCTTTATGCATTTCTCTAATACCAAAATTCATACAGCAGGCCAAGTCATTGGAAAGCATGCTAGTTCTCATTGCCCCATACTGGCCTCGTCAGATTGTTGCCCTTCCTCTGGCCTCATCTTCAGGAGGAACCGTGGGTGCATTACCCTCGGTTTTTGCTTGCCTGATTCTATTACGGTGGTGAATATGTCATTTGAACCTTGCCTAAAAATGGCACTATAGGGGCGGCAAGAGCCTTGGCCAGTATCCGGAATCCCAGGGGCGACAGGTGCAGGCCATCTCTGGCAAAGCATCGTGGTCTGTCGATCATGTTGCCCCAGGCAGACAGATACTGGATCCCCTTCGAATGACTTGTTAAAGGAAGTATTGAAGACATTGCTTGCAGATAATTTTTCCAACATTTCTGAGAGTAGGGATAGGATGGAGATGGGTCTAAAGTTGGATATTTTTGTTTGGTCCCCCCTTTTTATGTAGTGGGGCCATATGTGACTTTTTCAGAGGGAAGGAACATAGAGTTCTTGTTTTGATCTAATTACAAGAACTGATACTGGCTGCTATCATGAGAGATTCACAATGAAGAGTATTGGCAGATATTGTGCATGGTTTGAGATTCTGAAGTACTATTTTTACGTTTGAAGCAGGGATAGTTTTGAAGCTGAAAGGTGATGTAGTGGGGGAGGCAGGGGGATTATGGATGTTAGGGTTGTTTTTGGTAAGGGTTGATATGCTGTCTATGAAGTAGGTATTAAACTGGCTAGAAATTTTAATCAAAGAAAGGTTAGGTGAAGGATTAGTATTATTTTTGTCCCTGGATGTTTGATGGAGAACCAGAATGTTTTGGGATTATGTCTCTGGCTGCTCAGCATATGATTGTAATTTTTTTCACTATTTAGCTGATTTTGTAAGGGTTTGGCATTCTCTAAATTCCTGTAGAAGTTTTGGTATTTTGCTCAGCTGCCATTTCATCCAGGCCTTGTCCCTGTTTTACATAAGGTTTCTAATATTGTTATTTAGCCAGGGGGTCCTTGCAGGTGTTAACCTTTTTACCTATAAGGGGTGCTATGTTATTTACCATATAGTATTGAAACTGAGGACTGCTTCATCCAGGGGGACGATTTTTAGATTAGACCAGATGATGGGTTTTAGTGCTGATATGAAGGTGTCTAGGTTGAATTTTATAGTTGTGCTGTTTAACATATTGGTGATTACTCTGAGTGTAAGTTAGAAGACGGCCACTAAAGGGAGTGTGAAAGGGTTGTTGAGGAGGTGTATTTGTAAGGGCTAGAGAACATTATCGGGTGTAAGGTGACTCTCTTGTCATAAGTTGCATTTTATGTAGTGGATGAGGTGATTAGCTGTGTAAGGCCATACAGGTTAATACTGGAATTAGGGAAGTTGGAGGAAATATTCTGTCATAATTCTTCCAATAGGAATGATATTGGATATCTTCTAATAGGAATTATATTGGATATCTTTCAACAAGAATGATATTGGATATCTTCCAAAGTGTTTAGATTGTTTCCAAGCAGAATACAGAGAGCAATAATACACGTTTTTTTTTTACTATTTAGTTTGTTCAGTATTGTGGAATTTGTGAATGTTTGTGTCTTTGTGTCTTTTGGCTTTTCCCAGTTAGGGGTCACCACAGCGGAACTCCGGTCCGCTAATGATTGGCAGTAGATTTTTTACATGCCGAGTTTGCCAGCCCTGACGCACAACCTTCAATGAAGGTACGTCCATTCACGCATGTCTCCGCATAGAAGATGCTCTAGCTGAGAATCGAATGGCACAACATCTTGCTGGTGGAATTTGTGAATACTATTGTTAAAAGAAATCAATTTGTAAACATTGGAAACTAGGATTGCTGTACACCAAGCTTTAAGGTTGGTCTGTTCTTATGATGTTATACACAAAGGAAAATATTTTAGTGTTTTATTGGTCAGAATATCTCCAGCGTATTGGGCTATCCATGCATGAAATTCTCTGATTTTGTTACATGTGTCAATACTGACTTTTAATGAGACTTTGTTTACTTTTTGTTTTTTTGGTTGAGTAAAAGGGGGTGTTGTAGTATTGGGCTTGGATGTGGTTTCCTATTTATGTTATAGTGATTGTTAGTATGGGCAAGACAGCGATGTTCTTTCTGAGGCACGTTTTGTTTTTAGGCTTGAATGTGTCTGATGGTATTCAAGAGTTATATATTTGTACTAGAGTTTGGCAGTTTTGGAAGAGGTATAGTTCAGTTAAAGTTTGAAAATGGCAGCCTTGTTTAATGGTATGAATGTTGGTTGGTAAGATGATTCTAGGTGTTGTATTGACCTATGTGAGGTGACAAAGTAGGGTGAGAAATATAGTCAGAGTTATTTAGAGTACCTTTGTAACATAGAAAGGATAGTGGTATATAAAAAGAGTGAATATGAAGGGGGTTAGAACTAGAGATGCGATGAGTGAAGGAACAGTGGTAGCAATTATGTAGGTGTTGTAGGGTGTAGCTGTTAGTGGGGTATGTCTAAGAAGAGTATGTTTAAATGTGTTTGGATGGAGGCAGATTTAGCGACAGACATTTTGTGGCTAAAGGAAGATGTAATATGTGGAAGTGTGTGAAATATTAGTACACATATTGGTGGGAATCGTGTTTGTGAGGTGGGAATGTAGAGTAGTGTGTGCATGTATGTAGTGTGGAAGATGATTGGTGGAGTGGCTAGGAAAGGGAGGTGTGCTAATTGGTAGAATGTATAGGGGAGGGAAGAGAGGAATGGTTGCGCTTTAAATAGAGGGGATAGAAGTAATTGGTCAGATGGGTGGGAGTGGAGTTTTGGTTCAAATAAAAGAAGAAAAGGGAGTGGATGGAAATTGGGGTTAGGGTAGGGATCAAAGAGATAGTCCAAATGGAGTGAGAGTGAACAGAGCGAGATCAAACCCAGAGAAACAAAAAGCCTTCCAGAAACAATCAGTTGAGAGGCACTCTCTATGAGCTGCTGGTAAATTTGAGCTATTATTCAGGAACTACTGTCTTTTCTAGGTTAATCTAAGAGAGGAGATGAGTGGTGGTGTACAAAGAAAAGCCCCGGAGCAGTAAAATGCATACAGCAGACACTGTGGTGTGTTAGACATAGGATAACGGTAGAAGCAATATTGAAGGAAGGGTAAAGAAGGGTAAAGATGATCACAAATGAAGAGAATAAAGAAGAAAACTAAATGCAATATTGACAAGTTGACCAGCATTAACAGAGCTAGGGGAGGTGGGAAAAGGTTAAATGAGTAACAGACAACATAACATCTATGTCTCCAGTGAAGGCACTAGACAGAAAGCAAAGTACAGGAGATAAAAGTTAGGCTAAGAGGAGTGAGAAACAGCTAGTCTGAAATATGGGAGCAGGAGAAAATCTTATTATTTTTTTATTTTTATTTTAGTTATCCTTTTTTGACTGGGTTTGTCCCACTTAGCTAGTGGTATCTTTTCAGTGGAGACTCAAAGTGGTATTTATACTATTAGGGAAAATATGGCCAGGACATTGGGGAACTTCCTCTACTCTTTCTGATACATCCCCATGAGCTACTACCAACTCAAGCAGATGGGATCTTGGTTTAATGTTATCTGTAGGAAGACATACTCAGGGGTGCAGCGCCCCCTTATGCAACACCACTTGTCAACAATCCTTCTACCTGGTGTGGGAGTAGAACCCACAGCGTTTTGCACCAAAGGCAAGTGTGCTATCTGTTGCCCCAAAAGTAAGAAATAGCAGGACATAGTATTACTATTTAAAATAGTGAAAGAGAGAAGTAAGATATGCAGAGTTGCTTGATGAAGATGCCATCGTTTCCAGAGGCTTTTTGGTGCATGCGGATCAATCTACAGCTAGATAAGTACCCCAGAAGGCTCTTTTACTTTGTATTTTGATAATTTAAAGTTCTTCTCTTAAAATGTGTTATTTTTTTAAAATGATTTTGCAGTTTAAACCTTCTTTTTAGCTACTATTGCTGTTAAATTGCACATTTGATGGGATGCATCCAGATCCAGCCAGAACTGTATATTTAATGCTGAGTGCCGAACTGCACGTTATCTGTTAATCTCTTAGTTCTTTATCACTAACTATGTGCTATTTACTGTGACCTTGTTCTGAGCTTGAAGTGCCCTGGTCTTTTGCCGCAGCCATTTTCTTTGATTTCCTCCACTTTCTGTTTGTCTGCTAGCCTTAATCTGTTTGTTTCTGCATGCTGGGTGGCCCCAGACAATATTTTTACATTTTGAAGTCTTTGGTCTGCTTTCTATTGACAACAGAGAGGGGCTAGGTCACTTCTGAGCTGAGATTCACTGTTTGAAACCTACAAGTACCTGTTTGCTATTGGCCATAGGGTTAATTTGTCTGAGCTTTGTTTCTGCCTGTATAGAACCATCACATTTTGCAGTCTTCTTAGTACCCAACTATGCACTGAGCAGCCAGCTTGCACACTGAGAAGCACCTGCTCCTCAAGGTAAGCCTTGTTAGTAATCCACAGTCTTACAGTAATCTAGCTAGCCAGCTGTGAACCTTAATAGCCGACAAAATGATCCAAAGCCAAGGACATGCATTTCCCTGCTATCTCTGCAGCTGGCCTGGTGGATGTGAATGTCCTGAGGCAGTGCAGGAATTGCCTCATGTACACTGACAACTACCTAATTGTTAAAGAAATGAATATAGAATGTGACATACGTAGTTATACAATGTCATTGGAGGCAAGGCCCTTACATACAGGCACTTACATTACCAAATAGGATATCAGTAGCGCGCGCACACACACACACACACACACACACACACACACACACACACACACACACACACACACACACACACACACACACAAAACACTCACCTCACATAGTACAGACCACACACATAAGCCCATATGTGCTGAGACTCTTAACTGTAATTTTCCCAAAACATAAAGACCTCCCAGAAGCTGCACACATTAAAATTGCCCTCAGCAACCTCAACTACACTCCAAAAAAACTACATCAAACAAGACATTTACTGTCAAAATCAAAGGGGTCTCAGGCTCATAAGGCATACTCCTACACAACACAGTATTCTAGTCCTGGGGACTCCATAGTGAGACATACACAAATCCCACTCATCAGGCTAAGCAAGAAGAGAGTCATGGTCACCTGCCTATCAGGGGCCAGGATCCATCCTATCACTCATGCGCTTAGGTTGCTCAGGAACTTCTGTAAACACAAACTCCCTGGACCAGATTGACAGTACATCAACCAGAGGTGCAGCCGTACTAGATGTGGTCCTCACTAATATGGGAGAGTGCTGTTCACCCCCTAGTGTAATGTCTTCCCTGGTAAGGTCAGACCACAGTGGTATCCTTTGAAGTAAAATAAGGAATGAAATAGAAGACGTGGTCTCCTTCACTTTACTGACAGCATCACCAACTACGTGATTCTTACAACACATTTTCATAGCACAGTATGTGTCTTGTGGGTTCACTTGGCACACCTACCTCTAAGTGATTACTGGTAAAGCTTTCTTTAACCTTCTCTAGATCAAGTATTTCCATTATTGTATCATTACTGTGAAAAGCCCTCTAGCTGTAATCAGAACTTTATAATATATTCTTAGTTGTAATGTTGCGCTCTTACTGTTTTGTTCCTGGAAAAAGTCAATATATGAAAATTAAGGGCTTGAATCGTAGCGGTAACTCCTGTTCTTGCCAAAAAAACTGAGCAGAGGTGTACAGTAGTTTGGCTAGCACTATCATTCACTCAACAGTGGTAGCTATAATTTGCGTACACTGTTCCATGATTGTCATGACATACCTTTTAAGCTTCTCCACTGGGACACCAACTCACCAATAAACAATAAATTAGCTCCAGGAACCCTACAGCAGCACAGTTTAGTATCAGGAAAACAGGAAGTGGTGAAAAAAAACATCTTACTTGCCATGGGTAATTAAGTACAGTGACAAGTGGATTCAGAACTTCAGTTTTATGCATGAGGCTTCTAGTGGCTGCATTCTCCACCAGATGTGGGATTTCAAGAAGCAGATATGCCAAGATTTTCATAAGACAGAGCTTTCATTTAACTGAACATAAAGCAGACTCACTCCTACACGGGCAGACCCAAAATATAGTGACATTTAAAATAAAACAACAATTCAGTTTTCAAGAAATCCTATTCACTTCATTATCGTCTTCAGTGACAATGCTCAGTTCAAGTACAAAACACAAATTTTAGGGCTGACATTCTTAAACATATCCTTCAGTTAAACATTGCTGAAACAATGCTCAAATTAGGGGCTCAAAATGTCTTATCACCTTGACTTCCTATGATGAAATAAAGTATTCCACAAACAACTCTCTGATTAGGCAAGTTAAAGTCTTAGTTACCAGGATTTCCACTGGCAGTGTGGATTCCCATAGCAGAGTTTCATCTTGGAGAGGACTTCTGTGGTAACGATTTGACTTTTTTTTTTTTTTTTTTTACCGATGTTCTCCACACATCTCTGGAGTCTTGCTCCAAGAACTTCAACCATTCTAAATCTGTCCCGGCCTTAAAAAAGGTACAGGTGTACAGCTCTACAGCTGAATTCTGTTAACTGGGCTGAAGGTATCTTATTTTAAAGGGACCAATCCCTTTTTGCTGCAGAACATAGGACACTACACTGTTTTTTTTTCTCTTCTGTTCTGTCCTTTCATAGGTACAGTGGTGTTTTGTCCTCAGTGCACATAACCTACTTTTGTTTTTACAGCTGCTGTCTGTATTCCGAAGTACGGATTATCTGTAGCTGAGCTTTACTGATGGAACCACAAGTTCATCAGGTACAGTTTCATAAAAGAAGCCATATTATATTAGCATTATGATAGTTCCAACCTTGTGCAACATCAGGAAATCTACGTTATATAGTCCCACAGCACTCATGTGGTGTTTGTCTCAAGTATTGCAGCATGACCTCAAATTCCTTTAATAGCAGCTTTTTTTGTCCGGCATTAAAGATATGTCCTTATTTCTCCCCACCAGCATTGGCCTTCATTCAAGTATGTATGCAACTTGTTTTCAGATGAGTCATCTGATATTACAGTGTACCGTTATACTTATCTTTGTTTCTGTTTTCCTGTGGTGGAGCAATTATCTGAAATTTCGTTTAACTTTTTTTTTTGCAGTACTGCTTGAGTGCTAAAATAACATGATAAATCCTACAGACAAGCAGTCTGTTTGTCCCACCTCTGACACTTACCATGGCAGTAAGGAGTACATTCTGCGGTCCTTTACAGACATGTTTTATCTATTCATAAAGTTATGCGTCCTTATTCCAACTGTCTGCCTGTACTCTCCAAGGCGTGATCCCCGGCCGCCTCCCATATGCTGTCAAGGTCAGCCAGTTAATTGTACCTCTAGGTACCTTGCAAGATGACTATGTACTGCCCATGTGTTTCGTATTAATAATATTATAATGTTCCAAGATGGCTGTAATATACGAAAAAGAACATATACAGCCATCAGTATCACGAGATTGATTTGATTAACAGACAATAACCAGAATTTGAGCTATTAGAGTTGTTAATTAGCTTTCAGATGATGTTGGGTATATGTCACAACTCTTTAAAAGCATTGCTTGCTTCACTTAGAATGCTGCGGTAGAGAGAAGAATGCAAGAATTTGCTCTATTAATGTAGTATCGACTAACCTAATATCATTCTGTTTTACTGTTTGCAAGTAACCATCAGTATTAACTCTGCACTGACATTTAATGTAAAGTTAATCATTTATTCTTGTATTTATTTTAGAAAAGAATAAAGGCCATTCAGAATGGTTAAAGTGCACACGAGGACAGGATCATGACGTGAGGTCCCTCATCGCTATACAGTTTGTACCCACTAGTGGTAAGTCTTATATCTTTAAAAAAAAAAAAAAGAGAGAGATTTTCTTAGTGTACTTTGAAACAAATTAGATGGCTGTGAAATGGGAGAAGTAAAGAGCTACGAGTCTGTGTCACAGAGTTGGAACTAATGTAACTAGAACTCATGTTTATCACATTGCCTTTTTACTGCTTAATGGCTGCTAGCACCAGTCACTGGTGAAATACAGACTTTGGTTTTACATAATTAATTCTGACAAGTTGCTTCAGGAGAGCTACAAAATCTTTATAAGGGTTTATAAACTGAAGATAATTTGAAAAATCAAACCTTTGGTGTATAAACCCATCGAGTGCCCCTTTCCTCTAAGCCATAGCGCCCCCAGTGGTTAAAATAAGGATGTTCATTAGAAGTGCTTTGGTAAATGTTTTTAAAATAATTTCTAAAATAATAGAGAGCATAAACAGCTAGACACAGATGAAACAAAGGGCTAAGTAACAGTAAAATCAGTTTCAGGGTTTAAATTTATAAAATTTTCTGATGAAGTAAAAAGAGGTGTCCTGACTGAAATCACTGTTGCAGTATTCATAATGAATGGGTTATCACCACTGATGTCCGGCTGGGGTACCAAGGCTTTAACTTCCCAGGATCGTACGTCCAATTTGTGACATTAACTCATAAGCTTAGGGGTAAATAGGTGTATGTACAAGTGCGACTCTGGTTGCATATCCATCAGACTGTCATTTGTCATTGGTACCTTTCTTCAAGTAAACAAATAAGTATCCCATTGGGGAACCTTCTTTTGTTTTTTTAAGGTGTTTGCACTTACTGGTATTAGATGTCTGCTTAGGAGGGCTAAGTGCAAGTAAGGTAGGCAAATTCCATATAAAGACCTACATACCCAGTGTCTTTTCTGCTTAGGAATGGAACACGACTGTGAAGCCTGTTTCATTTGCCAGTCTTTTGTACCTAAGTTGTTGCAATTGCAATCTTGATTGTCCTCGCTCAATATTTTTCTGGAGATCCAACATTTTAAATGCCTAGCCCAATTCATGATGGTAGTTTATATTTCCCTAGACATACCACTACCACCTAAGAAGATGCTTAAAAGACCTAGGCCAGCAACTCAGTCATCTCTTAATGACTCAGGTGTACCCACTGAGGTTTTAGAACCTACAGTATATTTGGTTCCTTCTCAGATGCCCTCTGCCAAGACTTTGACGGAGACCAATATGACATTGGGGGCTCATATGACTGAAAACCCTCCAGATACAGCTGAGACACATACCATTATCTCGGAAGGTCCAGAGGCCATTCCTCACATACTAGTTATGGAGGAGATCCCAGGTAAGCTTATTGAGATACTTCATGGATCTGAACAACTGTGTTTGGTTCAGGTGGACATCTAGCCTAAGAACAAATGCCAAAAAACTAAACATGTCACTTCTCCCTTCTAAGGAGAAAGAGTGGTTAGACTTTTCTCAAGGCCTGTAACCACCATCCTTTTCTTCCAAGCTCCCCAACACCACCGCTCAAAAGGTTGCTGCAGATTCATCTTCTGAAGATGAGGTTTCTGTTTCAGATCATTCCCTGGTGTGTTCATGTCAAATCCACTCACCCGACCAACTCCATTTACAGGATGAAGACTCCTTTTCTCCTGACTCTCCTATAGAAGAAGCTTCTTTTGGAGAGACGATGTGAAATGTGATGAAATATTTTGAGTGGGAATCTAGACAGATTACAGATGTTCAGAAAACATACTGCAACCTCTTGGAAATGGACACTCCAACCCCTCCCCAGTTTCCCCTGTTTTTTTGACCTTTTTGGATGCCTTTCAAGCTACCTCTGCTGCCCCAGACGTACAGCGTCTTGTCCCCAAAAGTCAGACAGATTTTATAAAGGCCCTGATGTTCTTAAATGCTTGTTTAAAAATCCTGTGCCAGACCCATTTGCAGTATCTCTATCTTCTGATAAACCTTCTAAGCTACTAATGTCAATGCCCTCCCTTCAGACAAGGCTAGTAGACCTATGGATAGTTGGGGTAAAAAGGTTTATACCTCTTCTGCATTGGCATTTGAGGTTATAAATATCCATCCTGAATTCCTAAAACAAGGAAGTGGTGGAGCCACAAGGGACTGACTCTAAACAGGAAATGGAGCCAGACACAGCATTAAATGTAGTTATGCTGCTATAAAGGCCTCATCCAGAGCAGCTGCCACTGGATCTGTCCTCTCCAGGTATGCATGGTCGTACAATCAAACCATATCTGAGGCCTTGAAAGCTGAAATTACAGATCCCCTTAAAATACAAAACCTCCTCTTTGGACCCCAGGCAGCTAACCTTTTCAAAATCCTTCAAGAACAAGGAAAATCCTGAAGGACTGCAAACAACTTCTATTAACCGCTCTTCCCAGGGACCAGAGGAATAACCCAAAGAAACCCACCTCATTTGTTAGAATAGATCCTAGGCATAGCAAGAATCACAATAAGGCCCCCAGAAAGAGATTACCAGAGAAACCACAGAGAGATTCCTCTTCTGGGAGGCCTCCCTTTGGAGACAAGTTTCTGACTATCTATAAAGTGTCACATCCACTCTTCCCCACACAGGCCCTTCCACTCTCAAAAAGGCTCACCCAGTCTTTCTTCATCTGGGAAAAGATCAACACAGACCAATGTCTGCTTTCAGTTTTAAAAAGGCATATGCCATGTCCTGGATGGAAATCTCTCCTCTAAATGGCATGTAACCCCCTCTCCACAACCAGATGTATCTGCTTCCTCCCATTTTAATGGGAATTACAGGCACAAGGCACAATAGTACTAGTGTCCCAGGAATTTGTGCAGAAAAAACTTTTACTCCAGACTTTTCCTAGTACCAAGAAAATAAGGGAAATGGAAATCCATGCTAGATCTCTCTCTGCTAAACTTTTCTGAAACGGCTAACTTTCAAAATGCTTTCCCTACACACTCTGTTTCTGCTCATTCTGCCTCCGGCTTTTCTAGTACCTTAAGATCTAAGAGATGTCTAACTCCATTTTGCAATTCACCCCCCTTGCAAGAGATTCTCCTGGTTTTGTGGTGGGTTATCTTACTTTCAGTTTACTGCTTTGCCTTTTGGTCTTTTCATAGCTCCAAGAGTTTTTACAAAGTGTCTGTCAGCAATAATCTCCTTCTGTCAAACACAGGGAATCCAGATGTTTCCCTACTTAGCCAACTTGCTAATTCAAGTTTTCTCTCCTACAACACTTCCAACTAACCCTCATCCCTGTCTCACAGTTGGGGTTCACCATCAACTACAAGAAGTCCTCCCTGCGGCCAACTCAGAACTTAGTTTTCCTGGGCTGCAAACTGGACCCCATAAATATGTAGGCAAAAGTGCAGAGATTGCAGATTACTGTCAGGACCTGACCTTCTGCAGCCAATGCTCTGCAAGAGAAATACCAAGAGCCTTAGGATTCATAGCAGCAACTATTCCAGTGCTCCCTCTAGCCAAACTGCATGGTACCTGAAAATAGTTTGGCCCCAGCACTCTCACATTCTAGACACAGTAATCTGCTACTGCCTTGTCTCAGGAGAGGCTCATGGTGGGAAGATAAGGAATTCCCTAAACCCCACCACTTCCAGTTCAAGAAATGCACACATGTGCCTTGGATGAGGCATGGGGCATGGGGAGCTCAGAAAGGGATACACCAGGTTAAGGGCAGAAACTAAAACTACTAAAGGAGCACATCAGGATGAAGGAGATGAGGGCCTCATCTAAGCTGTTAAGTCTTTTCCCATGTCTGGAGGCCAAGTCCCCTGATTGTGTTTACAAACAACACTGCAATCATGTGGTACATAAATAAATAACAAGGAACTATGTCTTACCAACTATGCAGACTAGCAGAGAGTGCCTGGGAGATTGACACCCAGAAAAACATGTCCTTACTAGCCACATGCATTCTGTCACAGGATAACATGTTGGCAGTCACACTAAGCAGGACCTTGGTGGCTCTTCATGAATGGACCTTCAACAGACAGGTCTTCTTGGGCATTCTGCACCACTGAGGGACACCTCAGATAGACCTCTTTGTTTCAGAGACCAACCATCAACTCCACCTCTTTTGCACGTGGGTCCCTTGTCCATTAGTCTGGAGGACAGATACTTTAAGCTTTCAGTGGACATAGAAATTCCTCTTTGCCTCTCATTCCAAGGGTTCTTCTAAAGGCTGAAAAAGAAAAGGCAACCATTTTGCTAGTGGTCCCCTTCAGGCCAAGACAATATTGGTTTCCTCTTCTCTTTTGCCTCACCATGTTCAGCTACTACAAACTGCCACTACAGTCAGATCTCATCACACAGCAGAAGGGATCAGTACTACACTCCAAACTGTCATCCCTGTACCCAACTCTGTGGATGGTAGGGTTTTAATTCATTAGAGGCACCACCTTTCAGAGGATGTAATTAAGGTTCTCCAAGAGGCCAGGAGACCCATCACTCAAAAATCCTACATAGCCAAATGGAAGAGATGTTCCTTTTAGTGCCACATGAATGGAGAGGACCCCAACAAATCAAAGGTACCTTCCTTACTAATATATCTGTGTGAGCTCATGCATGTGTACAGGTCTGGCCTACGTTTCCATCAAAGCCCACCTGTCAAACTATCAATGCAGGTCTACCCCTCACTCCTTCTCCTCTTATGTCAAGACATGAGGTCAAGTTATTCCTTAAATGGGTGCTGCATCTCAGATCAACAAGGAAGCCCATAATTCCACCTTGGGATTTCTGATCTATACTAGAGAAACTTACTTTGCCTCCTTTTGAACTAGCAGCCTCAGCAAACCTCAAATTCTACACCTGGAAGACTGTTTTACTTCTGACTCTTCTTTCCGCTAGGAGAGTCTCAGAACTTCAGGCTCTCACGGCTGTTCCATCCTTTCTTATTTTACACAAGGACAGGGTGAGCTTGAGAGCTAAACCTACATTCACGCTTAAAGTAGTGAACGAACTGTCACTTAACCAGGCTATAAATCTCCCTTCCTTCTTTCCCAACTCACAGAACAGAAGGGGAAAGATTGTTATGCTCTCTAAACATTCACAGACAGTTAAGATTCTATCTGGACAAAACCAAATCCATTAGAAAATCTGACCAACTGTTTCCTTTATGCACTCAAAATTGGGCTAACCAGTGTCTAAATAAACTATTGCAAATTGCATCTCTAAAGCTCCCTGCTCTTGTTATTCTCTATATGCTAAGTCCTTGCCATCATTCCCTTGAACTGGAACTTTCTACAAAGGGGTAGATGCCAGGACCATACTAGAAGCTCCCACCTGGTCACCTGTACACATGTTCACTAAATACTACAGGACGGATGCATTCTCAGGGTCGGAGGCTACCTTCGGTAGGTCAGTCCTTTTGGGCCTCTTGGGCAGTTGTGCAACTCAACCAGCCACCCTTACATCTATTTCAGGGAATCATCCATTCATTATGAATAATGCAGCAGTGATTTCAATCAGGATAGTACAGTTGTGTAAGAACGTACCATAACAGTAGATGTTCTGCTGGTCACTGTTGCAGTTTTCCTTCCAACCCTTCTGCTCTTCTACCTTCTCTTTCCATAATCTTTATTTCACCTCCCTCTGTCCCTATATTGTGGACAGCATCTTAGAAAAAAGGGTCCTGTATACCACTTCATGCTTCACCCTTCCAAGCTGAATAGTCTCTCACTCTCAGGGGTCTTCAGGCTGCTGGTTTTGAGACAGTCTGAAGAACTGCGCTCATATGTCCACTTATATATCCCTATGCTTAAGAGTTGTGGTCACACATAAGATGTTCGATCATGAGAAGTTAAAACTTTGGTACCCAAAAAAGACATCAACAGTGATAACTCTCTCATTATGGATACAACAACAGTGATCAGTAGGACATCTACAGTTATGGTAAGTCTTTACACGACTGTACTTTATTACTTAGAGAAACAGCTGAACATTTGTTGAAGTACATTGCTACAAATGATAGGGCCAAAGAGGTATGTAGAAAATGTTAAAAAAGAGACTTGGTAGCATCTTTCTCTGAGATGTTTCCTTTATCATCAGCAAGTATTACAGGAAAACAGAATATAACATATGATGTGGTCAGTAGATTAGAGAAGGAGGTTTGGCACCTGGGGATGCTTTGCAAAGGAATGAGTCAGCTGTTTGCATAAGAGTCATTTTAGCCCAGAGGGAGCTGCATTACCTAAAGCTGTTTTGGAAAATTATGATGGTCATACCTTATTGCAAACTATGGACTCCTATTTTTTTTTTTATGTTTGCTGAAATGGCAGTTCGCTTTTTAAGGGTCGATGAAAAGGCGTTCGATGGAAAGACTTTTTGATAACATAATATAGACCAATTATATATAATATCATTGTGTGACCCCACAATCAAACATCAAATACTGACACCAGAGTCATAGCTATTATATATAGTATCACTTTATGACCCCATAATCAAACATCAAATTCTGCTATCAGAGTCTTCGCTTTTATATATCGTTGTGTGACCCCACAGTCAAACTTCAAATACTGATACCAGAGTCTTGGCTGTTATGTATCATATCACTGTGTGACACCACAATCAAATGTCAAATACTGCTACCGGAGTCTTAGCTGTTATATGTAATATCATTATGTGACCCACAATCAAATGTCAAATACTGTGACCAGAGCCTTAGCTGATATATATAATATTCTTGTGTGACCCACAATCTAATGTCAAATACAGCTACCAGAGTCCTAACTGTTATATGTAATATCAAGTGACCCACAATCAAATGCCAAATACTGTGACCAGAGCCTTAGCTGTTATATATAATATCATTGAGTGACCCATAATCAAATGTCAAATACTGCGACCATACTCTCAGCTGTTATGCATCATATCACTGTGTGACCCACAATCAAATGTCAAATACTGCGACCAGAGTCTTAACTGTTATATGTAGTATCATTGTGTGACCCACAATCAAATGTCAAATATTGCTACCAGAGTCATAGCTGTTATGTATCATTGTGTGACCCAACAATCAAATATCAGATACTGCGACCAGAGTCTTAGCTCTTTTATGTAATATCACTGTGTGACCCTCATTCAAATGTCAGATATTGCGACCAGTCTTAGTTGTTTTATGTAATATCACTGTGTGACCCCACAATCAAATGTCAAATACTGCTACCAGAGTCTTAGCTGTTATAAATAATATCATTGTGTGACCCACAATCAGACGTCAAATACTGCGACCAGAGTTTTAGCTGTTATATATAATATCATTGTGTGACCCCACAATCAAGCATCAAATATTGCTACCAGAGTTTTAGCTGCTATATATGATATCATTGTGTGACCCTCAATCAAACATCAAATACTACTATCTGAGTCTTAGCTGTTATATATATAATAGGTTCATAGGTGTTTACTAGGCTAACGACCACAAGGGCTTTTTTAAGCCTAGCCATGCATCCCGAATCTCTGACAAGTTATGACACCCTTAACAAGTATAAGCATGGGCCTGGGAGATGAACCATTTATAGGTTCATAGGTTGGTACTGGGCTATCTGCCCGAAGGCATATATTAGCCCAGCCATGTTGTGCGGTATTCACCGCCCCTTTAGTAGTTCCATAGACCCTTGTACTAGCAGCTAGTACCCTTGGCCCCTATCTAGTAGTGCTGTTGGTGTGATCCCCGGTGTGAACTTTCTGTTACCCATCCACTCATCAAGGTTCCTCTTGAAGAATGATAGTGAGGGGCTCTGTCTTATGTAGATCGGGACCCTGTTCCATAGTAAGGGAAGTTTCTGCGAAGGGAATCTATCCCTCCAGCATGTTCTATTCATTGTTGTGTTGAGGTTTATATCCCTAGAGTGTGTAGCTCGAGTAGATTTGGTTTTGCTAAGATGGAGCATGTTCAACAATTCTGGGTTGGACATGGCTCTGTACGTTAGACAGAGATCGCCTCTGAGAAAGCAGTATGCAACAGAGAACAGTCTTAGCTTTTTCAATCGTGCTGCATAGGGCAACTGTTTGAGGCCAGTAATACTCTTGGTTAGGTACCTTTGTGGTCTCTACAGCTGCTGGAGGTGTCTAGCCAGGTACATTCCAATTGGTGCATTGTACTCAGTAATGGTTATCTGTTTGCATTAGGGACATAGATGCCAAACCAGGGATGATGTTCCAGTTTCCCATCCAATTGTTCAAGCTGCACTTAAATTGGGTTAGGGAGGAACTCTGCTTCACATGGGTGGGGAGCTTATTCCATAGAAGAGGTAGTCTCTTGGATACATACCTATCTCTCCAGCAGGTCCTATTTATATCACAGGTAATGTTTAAGTCTTTAGAACAGGTAATTCTGGTACTCTTTGTTTTGTGGATATGCAGTATCACTGTGTGACCCACAATCAAATGTAAAATACTGCTATCAGAGTCTTAGCTGTTATAAATAATATTATTGTGTGACCCACAATCAAATGTCAAATACCGCTATCAGTCTTAGCTGTTATATATACTACCATGCATATATATATTACCATGCAACCTCTTATATTCATCTTTACTTACTCTCTTCCCCTACTCCACCTCACAACTTCCTTATATCCCACTATCACAATATTGCAGCCTCCCTAGTTCCCTCCCAGCCTATCCTCCTCCTAAAAATAAAATTGTTCCCAAACTCAACTGATGACTTTAAACTCAAACTAAAACTCTACCAAACTCCTTTACCCAAATCAAATCACAACAAACTTTCTCCCCTCACCTCTTTCCTTCACTTAGCCGGCGATATCCACCCCAATCCTGGTCCCAACTCCTCTCAAACATATCTCCACAGCTCCCACAACAAATCCCCTAATAAAAACTTCAAATTCCTCACCATCAATGCCCAAAGCCTACTAAATAAAATAACCCTCTTTCATGCCTGGCTCAATCACAACCAACCATATATATTAGCCATCTCTGAAACCTGGCTAAAACCTCATATATATGATTCTGAATTCCTCCCACCCGGATTTCACTCTCTCCGATCTGACCACCCAAGTAAAAGAGGTGGTGGTGTAGCTTTAGTCTACTCCATCTACTTATTCATCACTCCATATCCCAACCATATCCCTTCTTTCTCAAATGCTGAACTTGTCATTGGCCTATTAAAACTAAACATCCATAAAAGCATCTGTATCATCTCCCTCTACATTCCTCCTGGTAACAACACCAATACCCTAGAAGACATTCTCTCCTGGACCTCCTCCAACATTAAACTAGAAACCTACATCCTAGGAGACGTAAATATTGACTGGGGAAAAATCAATAACCCCAATCCCACATCAACAATTAACCTATTCACCTTTACTCAACTTACCACCTTCATTACTAGACCTAATAAAACCTACCCCCCCTGGCTCCATACTTGACTGGATCCTAGTAACTCATCCTAACAAAACCATAACTTCAGGAGTCATTCCTGACTCTCTAGGAGACCACCTCCCTGCCTTCACCATTCGAGCTACTCCCTCGTCCTCACACTTCCATCAATACATTCCTACTCGCACCCTTACTAACTTTAACCCCACTATTTTCACTGATTCTCTCAAGCTAACCAACTGGAATCCCCTAAAAATTCTTCCTCTAGACAAAGCCATTGACTACTTTAATTCAACATTCCTAACAATCCTTAACTCCCTGGCCCCAATAAGAAATAAAAGAGTTAAAACTAAAACCTCTCATTGGCTCACCAAAGACACAAAAAACATCATGCTACAAAGAGATAAAACCTGGAAAATCTACCTCTGTAATAACCAACCTGATACATTACTAAAATATAAGCAGTTGAGAAACCTAGCCAAAAAACAAGTCCTTAGAGACAAAAAGTCATACTACTTAAAACTACAAGAAAATCATACTAAAAATCCTAAGCAATTCTGGAACTCTATTAATTCCCTCTTAAGGCCTGGAACAAAAAACAACCCCTGTCCTGACACTAGCAAATCTGACTCAGAAATTGCCACACTATTCAATACCTTCTTCACCTCCTCCATAGCTGAGCTTACTAAGACTTTACCTACAATAACCCTCCTCCCCTCCCTGACCAATCCTCCCCTCTCTCCCCTCACCATCCTAATTTTGAACTTAAACCTGTCTCCACCAACCTAATAAAGAATCTCCTCTACAAACTAAAGCCTTGCTCAAATGCCCCTGATAGCATTCCATCCTCCTTCTTAAAAATAGCCTCAGATGCTATTGCTCTGCCTATCAGTATCCAGATCAATAGATCTATACTCGAATCTTACGTTCCCAAACTTTGGCGAACTGCATATATCTTCCCACTCCACAAGGGTGGCAAAAATAACAATTTCTCCAACTTCCGCCCTATAGCCATCCTCTCCCCTATCTCCAAAATTCTTGAAAAATGCATCCATCTACAGCTCTTACCATTCCTTACCAAATACCAACTACTTTCCCCCACCCAACATGGCTTCCGCCCAGGACATAGCTTTAACTCTGCCCTTCTCTCCTTCTTACATACTGTCAATTCAGCCCGTGACTCTGATCATTTAGTATCTTCCATCCTGCTGGACCTATCTAAAGCTTTTGATACTATCTCCCATACCCACCTCCTACATCATCTCACTAACCTTAACCTTTCCCAAGAAACCCTTTCTTGGTTCTCCAGCTATCTTTCTAATAGGTCCCAAGCAGTGAAATGGGGTCAAGCCACTTCCTCTTTCCTCCCTACTCCCACTGGAGTACCTCAAGGTTCCATACTAGGCCCTTTGCTATTCAACATCTTTATTAATGACTTCCATAAAGCCATTCCCAGCTCCAAAATTGTCCAATACGCCGGCGATTCCACTTTGATTTGCAGCGCCACTAACCTAGCTGAGCTCCAATCTCTGACCCAAAATGCCTTCTCTACCACTGAAAACTGGATGCTCCTAAACCACCTGTCTCTTAACGCCAAAAAAACCAAGATCCTTCTATTCTCCCCTTCCAAATCTTCCCCTCTATATGAAAACTTCCTTCATATCACCAGCCTTAACAACTCACAAATAGAGATTGTACACTCTGCCAAACTTCTCAGTGTCACTATAGACAATCAGCTAAAATTCAACTCCCATATTCAGCAGAATATCAAAAAAACACACATAAAACTTGGCCTACTTTACAGAAACAATCACTTCCTCCTTCCTCTAGGCTAACTTGCCTCGACCTATCTTCTTCCCTCTCTCATGTATGGCTCTCCCCTGTTCTCTAACTTATCTTCCACACTTACCTCCAAACTAGAGATATGCTACAACAAAATTGCTAGATTTGCCACCAGTGCCAAATCCTCCTCTCACCATTTCAATTCCCTTCACTCCCTAAACTGGCTTGAACTCCCCAACCTACTTGACTTTCGTCAATTAACCACAGTCCACAAATTATTATTCCAACCCTCAAACTGCCCCGCACTATCCAACATACTGCAACCATATTCCCCTCCTAGACCTCTTAGATCTTCTCACCAAAACCTGCTTACCATTCATAAACCTAAGCGCCCAGCAGGCCAGCTTCTCATATCCTGTACCCTAGCAAAAAAATGGAATGCTCTGCCCTCCTTTCTACAGACCTGCAATAACCTCAATAACTTCAGATCTCAACTTCATTCTTACTTCTTCCTAAACAGGAAATGTAACTGCACTCTTCCATCCTTGCCTCTCAAACCCTCCTCTCCCTTCACTCCTGGCTAACCTCTCCCCTTCCTTACCCCATTCTCAATTACTTATTTGTTTCTCATGACTAATTATTACTTCCAACTATTTCACTGTATACTCATTTTGTCCTAAACTTAATTGTATTGATTGTTTACTGCTTTGGAGATTGAACCATATTGTTTGTATTTTTATGTATTTTTTTTACTTTGTATTTTTACTATGATTGAAAAACATGTATCTAATAAACTTACTGTGGAGCTTTTCTCCCCGGGCCCCCACTGAAAATGGGCTCCCCAGCCCAGTGGACCTCCCCGGTAATCAAACTGAATAAATAAATAAATAAATAAATATAATATCCTTGTGTGACCCACAAACAAATGTCAGATACTGCTACCAGAGTCCTAGCTGTTATGTGTAATATCATTGCTTGACCCACAATCAAATGTCAAATACTGCAACCAGAGCCTTAGCTGCTATATATAATATCACTATGTCACTCCACAATCAAACCTCAAATATTGCTATCAGAGTCTTAGCTGTTATATATCA